>NW_013667970.1:135043-159058 GCF_000517525.1 Limulus polyphemus | reverse complement strand
GAGGGACCCCAACTTCACCCTCTTCTCCAAGAGTGGATGAACACACTCGACCACTCTGGAAGAAAAGCCTCTATCTGCCACCCTAGCAACTGGAAACAGGGATGGTAAGGACTCTTAAGCTCCACCAGTAGAGTTTGGGGGGGGGGGGAAATATGTGCTGGGGAGTCCTGAGGAACAGTGCTCTGGAAACTGTGCAAAATGTGAACCAAGTTCCCTATGTTTTTATAAGCAAACTAACCTGAAGATCAGCAGGGATGGGCAGGATTCCCTTCAGCTTTACTCATGATAGTCCATTAGTGGCAATCCATAATAATAAGGTAATACCATCTGGTAGGTGCCTAGATGGTCTTATGGAACACCCCATTTCGACAGAGCCTGTTGAAATCTGTAGTAATTATAGTGAAAGTGGTTGCTAGTGTGGAATTGAAAAAAAAACATATCTGCCTGGGCAAGACTCACCACAGAATGGGATCCAGTGAAAAAAAAAAAAGGGTTTATGATTGAGGAAAATATCTCTGGTGAAAATCTAACAAATGTGGTCAAAATAGCTACAAGGGTTAGTCAAAAACCCTCAGAAGAGGAAACTGACAGATCATGTAAGGAATGAGATACAAATGTATTAGGAGTAATCTACATACCTGACCACACAATTCAACTGGGTGGCTATTGACAGAGATATGACAAATCTGGTGAGATCTGACACACAAAAGATTCCTCTCCTGTAACGATAATCCATTATAAGCCATGTGAATCAATTTACAAAGCCATCTCGTTAGTGTAATGGGAGATAAGTAATGGGAAAAAGAAGGATTCCAATGAATGAACAATCGATTCCTACTACCTCGAAATGAGTTAGTAAGAGCTACAGAACACATCAGACCCCTAACAGGACATAACAAACAGTCAGGATTGGAGCAGTCATAAAGGTGAGAAATGGCTGGCAAATTGATTGGTGAAAAGGATCTTTCCCCTTTCCTAGCTGTCAAAGTCTTAGACAGAAAGAGCCTATTTGGGTAAAGCAGGACAAATGTGGAATGATAAAGAGTCTGAAGCAAAGGAATTGCAAACAACTCCAACCAATGATGTACATAAGCCAATAACAAAAAAAAATGCAATTTAAGAGAAAGGAGAAACAAAGAACATGAGGCTAAGGGCTCAAAAAGAGGATGAGACAATGCATGTAAAACAACTATAAAATTCCAATTTGGAAATTGAAAAAGTCATTTGGGTCAAAGAAATGGAAGGGTTTTGAGTAGACACGATAGTACTGGGGATTCAAACAACCTTCCGATATTTGGAATACCAAAAATAGTGGATAATGATGCCTTATATAAAGCAACTGTAAATGAAGCAAGACCCCTCTCAAATACCCTAGTCATAAAATGAGCTATAGTAGATACTTTAAGATGAAGAGGGTAGCAATTCCTTTTAAGACACCACTGATGATAAGTTTTCCATTTCCATTGATAAACATCTGTGGTTGGCCTATGGAGAAATTTAGTTAAATACAGAGAAACCATAGAAGTTAAACCTTTAAGTTGGGCAAAGAAGCGCATAACTTCCCAGCATGAAAATTTAGTTTCCGAACACCTGGGTGAAGAATGTCTGATCGAGGTTGTTTCAGATACTGCCAATGTGGAAGAGGTAGAGGACGACACACCTGCAAATACCAAAGAAGCAGAAACCACGTTTGAACTGGTCAATATGGTGCAACCAAGATAACTCAATAGGGAGTGGAGCAAACCATAATCATAAACCAAGGCAACAGCCGAATTGGGAGAAAGGCATACAGATGTAAACCTGTCCAGTCCTGACTGAACACATCTACTGCCAACACTTGAGGATGAGGTACTGGAGACCAAAACTGAGAGCAAATCCACTGAAAAACCTTGTGAAGCATCATCCATTCTGTCAGAAGAATCCGGTTGGATCAAGACAAGTGATCTGCAATTAAATTCATTACTCCTGGAATAAGACATGCTAAAAGACTGATATGATGGGAAAGAGTCCAGTGGAGAAAATCCAAGATATGAAAAAAAGGTCTCGAGAATGTGTGTCTCCTTGACAAGAAATCTGAGAAACAACAGCGGAATTGTCGGAATGTATCATAACAATTTTCCTTTCAAGAGAGACAGACCTTGAACCATTGCCCAGTGTACTGCAAGGAGTTCAGAAACATTGCTATGAAGGGTAGACTCAATTTCTCTCCAAATACCCTGGAACTCCTGACCTTGAAAATAAGTTCCCCCATCCCTGAAGAGATGTGTCTGTGAATAGATGGATCTTGGGACGAGGTGGTGTAATAGGTACCCCAATAGTAGTGTTGTTCTGATCCAACCACCATTCGCAATCGACAATGTTGCTCCTAAGTAATGAGACAGAATGATCCAAAGGATCGGAAAGCCTGATTCATTGATCGTGCAGTGATCACTGAAGGGACCTCGTATTAGTTTATTCCAAAGGAATGAGAGGCTCAAGGGATACCCACATCTTCAACAGAGAGAGAACAATTCATGCAGTATGAGACACAAGTAAAAGCCTGATGACTTTTTCCATGGTTTGAAGCCTGATATGGGTTGGTTGAGCACAACTTGAAAAACACACCCAGATGGACGAGACATTGAAATGGTGACAGATGATTTCTCAAGTCTGATAAGGAAGCCCACTTTTGTGGCTTGTGAAAGGAGAATCTGAAAATGTTGTTCTGCTATTTGGCAGGATGGTGCCAGAAGTATCCAATTGTCCATATAATGATATGCATACAGGTCTAAGGAATGTAGATGATGAGAAAAAGCTCAAACAATTCTGCAGAAGACATAAGGTGCTGATGCAAGACCAAAAGGTAGAGCCATGAACTGCAGGACCTGACCCTTGTGCATAAATCTGAGAAACCACCGTGAAAATTCCGCTATGGGAATATGGAGATAAGTGTCGGTAACATTGAACTTGATCATCCAGAGCCCTGGCACAAAGTGCCATCGTAGATTGAGAAAGGATTCCATAGTAAAGCAAGGAGGATCTAAAATTGGTTGAATCAAGACAGATCAATGATTTGATGCCAATCTACTGTCTTCTTGAGTACAACAAATCAACAGGCATAAAATCCCAGAAGAACTGGATCAACCCTCTACTACTGCCCTTTTGACTAACAACTAACTCTCTTATAGCCTGGGAACAAAGCTCCACTTGTCAGGAATATGTTAGAGGTGACAAGGCAACAGGTTGTGCAGATAAAGATTGAGGTGATGTAAACTGAATGACCAGCCCTGCATTCAGAGCATGGAATACCCATGGTTCACTGGTGAAAAAACACTATATGATCGGAAAGTGATGTAAACGTAATCCCACTGCTCCCCCAAAAGGATAGATTATTATGAGAACCAACAGACCTGGGAACCGAAGGAAGGGGTCAAGAAAAACCAAGAGCCGACACTACCAAATTAGCACCAGAAGGACAAAAAAATCAATGACAATAAAGAATAATGTAAACAAACTGAATAAAATATTGATTCTAACATCTTTAGAACAAGAAGACAATCTAACTGAGGTAGTCATCAGCAAAATCCCCAACTCCCCCTCGACAATTTGAGAACAACAGTGATAGGTTTCCAACAAAAGTTAGATCAAAGATAAATACCTTAGGACAGTTGTGAGAATAAGATGAATCCGAGAAAACTGTGATCTGTTTAAAGTGATCACAGGTTCCAATCAAGACCCCCTCAGGTCCAAAAGGGGGTCCATTTGTTGAGAATCTAAATATACCTCCTCCTGGCAGACCAGTTATAGCTATCCCAATGCATAACTGAGCAGCAAATCTCCCAGCATGAAGAGCAATATCAGGAGGAGGAAAAACAAAATAGTCACTTGCCATCCTTGTTGCCAACAAGGAAGAGGTAGAGTCAAATGCAATAGGAGAGACCCCCAAAATCTCACAAACCTGAGTAATCAACTGAAGAAAATGGGCTGGAGGTGGCTGATCAAAATGATTCTCTGTTGAGGCCAACCTAGTAAAAGAAGGAGCTGGAAAAAAACGAGTTTAAATTCACCCCAGCTGGTCCAGGTCATTTCCAAAAGCAGCCTCAGAAACCCTTTGAGAGACACCCTTGGTCCACATATATGTGTGCTTATCTCACAATGGATCATATCACAGACAGCCTTGACTGAGAGTGACTCCTACCTTGGTTGTTGACAAATACCAGTTAACAGAGGTGGAAGAGGAGAGGTCTGACTGGCCTCCATAATAGAAACATTAACTTGGGAATTCATATCTGTCAGTATGTGGATTTTTTGTTTTTTTATTATTATGATTAAAGTAATTTATAAATATATGAGGACATAACCAAAGTAACACAAACCATGTTCAAAGTCGCAATGTAAATTGTGAATAATCACAACACTCCTATTTAGAAAAACCCATGCCAATTGCTTGGTTGAGAAAAAATTAAATTATCCGAATGTGGTGCTTATAAACAGTACCTAGATAGAGGGTGCATTGAAGTTGGTGGAGAAATTTGCAAACTAGAATTTCCCAAGGATATTTAAGTGGGGTATAAAAGACTGGAGCAAGCATTTTTAAAGTCTAGATTGGCAAAGAGTGAAAACCATGGAGATCGCGAAATAGCTATAGTGTCAGTGGAGGTAAGTGTGTTTTGGAATAGCCTCTATTCCAACACCCACAGAGATTTATACATAAAACAACAGTTCTTTCAATCATCATCATCATCAACTGGCCAAGATTTTAAAACAAGAATGAAGATGAATTAAACCTGCTTAATGACACTGAGAGCACACTTTGCAAAAAGCAGCAGGTATTCAAGTTAATGGCAATGCTGTACAATATCACCAAGAGAATCTTCTCTCCATGACAACACATTTGATTACTTTCAATAAGGCAGTATACATGACACAAAACATGATTTAACTTTAAATACTCTGATGTACTTAATATAGAAAGACTACATAATGATGAAAACTCTTTCTAGAAAAAAGAAAAGAAGTTTCTTGTAAAGTGATTTGGTATCTAAAAAACATCACAGGAGTTATACTGATGAACTCGATATGCATATGTGAAATTACTACCTCTCAGTAAAGATTTGAATTATTTCTCAGGTTTTATTCTTCAACTAACTGAACTTTATAACCAGATATAACCTAGACACAAAAATTCTATAGAAACTTACTTTTAATGGATTGATTTTCTTGTCCATTCTACCTTCTTCTATGTCTTTGATTTCCTCTCTTATAACTTAAAATGTTTTGAAAAGGTTTAAATAAACACCATAAAACAACCTATAATCTACTTAATTTCATAAAGGTATATAAAATACTGAGTTAACTAAATTTCATACCTATCTGTACTTTAAATAGAGTTCTTCAAGCATTTAATAGAAAAACTAATAAATACAGGTTTAACAGAAGTAATAAACCAGACTGTAGTAAAATCTGATGTTCTTAATATTCAATTTTCAAAAATAAATGTTTAATGTTGCAGTTAGCTTTCTTATTACGGGTAGGTCAAAGTGTGCATGTCATAGTTATTTACAGAGTTACTAGTCAGGAGGTAGATGTTGAAAGGCCTCTGGAAACGAAAATGTTTGACATTTTTAGTACAATGTGCCAACATATATCAAAAGAAAGCTATTTTATTACAGAATTCGAAAATCATTGTTAGCAATTTTGCAAACGGTTCTGAGTGGCCCATTTTATATCTTACCCTCAGTTGGGCCTTTTCAGTCTGAGAAATCAACAAGTTTTATTTTTTTTTGGTTTCATTAATTTGATTTCTTCATAAAAACATGAACATATTTGTTTTATGTTCTATTATGTCCAGTAATACATTTCTTCTAACAAACTAGATTTTTGTTGACATAAAATGGGCCTGAATGGCCCATTTTGGGCCTAATCCTCTAAAACAAAAAACTTAAGAATATTTAATTTATTCCATTCAACATATACAGGAACAAAAAAATTGTTGCTTCCTTCATGTGCAGTACTATGCGTGGATATGAACAAACAGTAGTACACTCACATGACATGGATGTCTTTGTGTTTCTCATATTCTTCAAGCCACATCTGTAGAACTCTGGATGAAAATTGTAATGGGGAAATCAACCAGTCCATGCCATACAAAGGTATCACACACAAAGAAGATTCTGCTGCAATTGCATGCTATTACTGGCTGTGACACTACATCTCAGTTTTCCAGCATTGGGAAGAAAACCACTTAGGAAGGACATTGGGAAGGATTACCTACTGAGTGAGTGTTTCAAATGCAGAAGCATTTGTGTGTAAGCTGTACAACTCCAAAACTGACACAACCAATATCCAAGTGCTTCATTATTCAGAAAGTCTAAGTCAAGACTTGAAAATTTGCCTCCAACAAGAGATGCTCTCACATTTCTATCAGAAGTCACATTATCAGGCCTTTATTTAGCGGAATGCCCTCCTAGAACAAGCATATCTCCCAGACCCTCTTCTGACAGGTTGGCAAAATGTTAATGCCATGATGCAACCTATTCTCATGAAAAACATTGCTGTCTCAGTTGATTATGTGTAGTTGACCACATATGATTGCAGTAGTACAGGACAACGATGTAGAAAAAAGCAATGCATGTGTATAAAGAGCATTCTGAACTATACTGTAACTTGTTCCTGTTCTAATGACTGGTGCAAAATCCACACAGCCCAAGGGACAATATAAGCAGACATTCAGTTTACATGGTTAAGGTGTTTGTTGTTGTTTTTTTTACATGTGTGTAAACCAATCTACAATATTATCTATGGATTTTTATTTAACCAAACTTTGTGCAATTGATATTGAGAGCAAATTGACTATTGTAATTTCTGTTTGACAATAACAATGAAACTTGTTTTAACTTTAAATCAATTGGATTGAATTGCAATTTTGACAAAAAAGCTGAATTTCATATTCTTAGTTGGATTTAATTTCTGTAAACAATGCAATTATATTATTGCACACAAGTTCAGAAATATAAGAAACATATGTAGGTCTATTCTGAAATGTAGAGCATAATTCTTTGACAAATTTAAGCAATATTTGATAACAAAGGAATCATGCATACTTATGTTTCAACAATTGTATTCAGCTGTTCAGATACTAAAATGATTTCATTGCACAAAGTTAATATTTGCAGAAAATTTTAATTCCTGTACAAGTTGAATAGAACAAAATGAACAATATAAATGAATAAAATAAATAGAAGTGTATTTTTTGTTTATTGTGAACATTAGAAACTTTTTACATTAAATTTGGTAAGATAAAGAAAAAAAAATAATAAAAAATTTCTTCATGAGGCATACTCGTAAGTAGCTCATGCTATGGCATTTAATATGGTAACTTAAGTTACACCTTTGCTGAGTGATTTACAGCTTATTTCATGAGAGTATTAGTTAGAGATGGTTCAAAAGGCAATAAAACAATAAAATCAAAAATAATCAGATGTGGATTTTTGTGAGCCTTAAGCTAGTTATGATAAACAATTGTACTTTTTTGTTTCAATCATTGTAGAAAGAAGAAAATGACAAGTTCAATTTATTTCATATCATTTTGTGGTGGTTACAAGGTCTATTAAATTAACCAGGTTCATATAGAGTTAGAGTAGAGAAGATAGCAGATTATAATACAGTTTTACTGAAAAAAAATGTTTGAAATTTGTTGAAGGAGATTTTGGAGGTTACGCAAATGAAATTTGAAACTCAGATTAATAAAAGAATTTTTAATCTTAACATAAAAATCACCTTGCACCTTTAGTAAAAGTACTTATTTAAAAAAATCTAGTTTTATATGTACAAAAGACTTGTAATGTTTACTAAAAGCTTGCCAAATTTCATGAAGTTACATATACCACATTGAAAGTTAAAGTATGGATACTTTCATGATTACAAGTTCGGCCAAAATGACCTAGCCCCTATCAAGAGTTAATAAAAAAAATTAAAGATGCCCAATATTTATAGGCAAATGTAACATGTTTCCAACATGGCCAATTTTGACACCAAAAAAACTGTGAAAAAAAGAAAAATTGAAAACTGTGATGTCACTGATTGGGACCTGCAAGAAGGTATCTTTGTACCAAATCCCATGTAAGTTCATGAGAACTCTAAATTGTGCTGTCATCTCTGAAAAATTGAACAAAAGATGAAAATTCCCAAATTGACTATATCTCTGTTTGGGACCTGCAAAGAGCATCTTTGTACGAAATTCCATGTAAATTGCCACAAAACTCTTAAAATTATGTTGTTTGTGGCATCTTGCCTCCCACTGAGAGACTGGGATGGAGTCAGTCTTGAAAAAGTGATAACATTATCTGAATGAGGTACTTGTATACAGTACCAGCATAGAGTACACTGACGTAGGCAGAGTGTGTCACAAGACAAATATTGCCAAGGGCAGTTAAGTGGGTTATAAAAGATTGGAGCAAGTAAGAAAAAATCATACGAATGCTTAGATGGGCAAAGGAAGAAACCCTCTCAGCGAAGTAATACCTATAAGTGTGAGATGAGGTAAGTATATTTGGAAATATACATTTTGGGGTTGTTTGACCTTTTACCCCATAAAATCCTTATAAAGGCCCAAATAAAAAAACGAAAAAGGTGTCTGAGTGTATTGGTATATTCCTACTAAGTTTCAAGTCAATCCACCAAGAAATGGCAGTCGATGAAAGTGTTCAGAAGAAAATACAATAGAAAAACAGTATATTTCTCTGTAGAGACAATGATTATTATATCTTCACTGATATAACACTGTGGGTTCAATCACCAGTACTTAAGTTATGTTTTCAATTTATGGTTACTTTATGTGCAATTCAGTAAAAAGATAAAACTTGCCAATTAAAGCTTCACAAAAACGATCTAGTTCTCTCTTGTCCTCTGACTCAGTAGGCTCAACCATAAGTGATCCAGGAACAGGCCAAGATACAGTAGGAGCATGAAACCCTTTAAAGTATAATATATAGCTTCAAAAACCATAGCTGATGATAATCACAATTGCTAAAAGATGACACTCTTTCAATTTTTTTTCACAGAATCTTTCAATTTATATCTAAAAATATATTAAGAAGATGAAATTAATATTTGCTTTAACCATAATTTGATTGGATTAAAAAATTTAGAAATGTAGGATTTAAGCAAAAAAAAACTTTTGCTTCCTTATATCATATTTTAAGTTTTACTATTGGATGTTCATAGAAAAAAAACAAAAAACTATCAGCAAACATGAGAAACTGTCCTCAGAAATTATTTGAGAAGCATAAATAAAGAACCAAAACTTGTCTTTAACTGATACCAAGCAAATCAGAGTACTAGAGTTGAGTAACAAACCTATTATTTGTATATTTATCCTTCATTTCTGGTGATTAACAGATGTTTATAATACAAATGTTTTATCTGTAGAAACTCATGGTATATTATTGCATTCAGTGAATCACAATCTTGCCACACAAGTCTTGTGTATGTTATATTCATCAATTCATCTTCTCTTTAACCAATAACTATAACATACATAACAGATTTTAAACTTCACTGTTGTACCTTTAAATTGAGATAAAATACTACATTCTGACCAACATACTACTAAATGAAATTCCACTAAATGTCATTTGTTTATTTTGTGTAAATTGCAACACGATATATTTTTTAGTAACATAAAAGTCGATGTCACACACCTTTTCTTTTTAAAACGCAAGCATTACTTCATTACTTTACTAAGGTTTCAAATAAAAACAAATATCTCAATTGATATTATACAAAAATCACTTCATTCTAGATAATTATTTCTCTTTTATGGGTTTGTTCTCATTGCAAATTTGTGAATTCATTATGAGTTAGAGAGCTTCTCTCTCTTTCCTTAAAATGTTAAACACTTGTTACAATTATTACAAAATACAGTGTGTACATAAAAGGTAAAACAGATGCCCAACATGGAGACGTATGATTCATAATGAGATAGATAGAAACCACAAAAAGAATATATATAGATAAACTTTAATATTTTTACACATATTTTTTCTTTGTAATTTGTATATACAATTATTAGACTTTTACAAAATTTTATAATAATACAAACCTTTTTTTTCTTCTTCTAAATTTGGTTTTTAGATTTAAGCTAAAATTTTGAATTTTATGATTATGTTAAAAGTGGTATTTGGACTGAAATACAATAGAAGTAATGCCTTAACGAACTCAAAAACAATATGGAGAAGCCGTCTCCAGCCATTATCTATATGAGAACTAGTTTGAAAAAAGTAACTAAACCCTGTTCAAATTTATATAATATTAACTAATTAATCCTAACCTATCATCAAAAACATAAGCAAATCAACCTACCAAAATCTTGAAGTCGCTTAGCAATGTCCATAGCCTCTACATTAGTAGTTTTCTTGAACTCTCGTACATCAATAATGAACTCATGAGCTACCATTCCTATAAAAATACAAGTTAATTACAAATTTTTTAGATTTAATTTTTCAGCTAGTTTTATTCTTCACTGACCTAATGCCTCTAACATATTGGAATCAAAATGTTATCAACTAAATATGATGAAAATAGTTAAACACAAAGGTTTTTATTCAAGATTGTTCTCACTGAATGGATAAATGCAGGTTTTATTCATACAAAAACCTAGAGATTTATGTCTGACTCAGTCTAATGTGAAAAATATAACAACACTTAAAATGTCTTAATCTGTTTGTAGATCCTGGAGTATAGCTATTTCTCTTGATTTTTGTAATTTTGTTAGTAGAAAATTAATATCTAATGAAACCAGTATAGTAAAGTAGAAATTTTTTTTCTAAAAAACCTTATAATACCAGAAACTAATTCAATATAATCCTCAAAAGCTATTACAAATAGCATATTGTATACATATATACACACACACACACACACACATACATATATATATATATATATATATAGAATGTAAACAATGGTGATTGACGATTTCAATGCTTTTATATAACATTAACAACAAAGCATGTATGCCTACTGCAGGGAAAAGTGATAATACTTAGATTAAAAAAAATATTTCAAACAAAAATATTATTTCAAAAAATACAGAAAAATACCATTTGTTCCCCTGTAAAGAATTTGGTAGTACTTCTCCAATTTTCTGCTCATATAATTAGCATTTAATATGGCTATCTCTGTAGCATGACGAAGTCCACTGGGTCCCATCATCTTGATGTAAGCCCAGGAGATTGGCAGAATAGCTGATGAACCCCAAGGTGAAGCACTTACTACACCAAATGGCTTTAGGTTTTGTCCAAGTCCATAAAGTGGATCAACAACAGGATGAGATGGCAAGAATGGTGAAAGGTGGGCTTTACTGAAATGGACAGATATGATGGAATAAAAGTGAGTTTATTTTGATAAAGATTTAGATAGAGTTTATTAAAATGTATGGCATATCAAATTTCTGTACCAATGTTTTTCAATAGATTTAACAGAAAAAACAATTAGGTTTTTTGAAAGAAGACCAATAATTTAGTATCACTGAGGAAAGAAGATGGAAATTTGGGATCCTGATAAATCCAAGCTAACAAAAAAAAACTGTCAAATACAGATTACTATCCACTTACAAGTCTGTGCACCTAACAACAAGATCATTTATCAAAGAAATGAAAATGGCTTCCAAAATGATAACAAGCAGTACAAATACTGATGAACACAGTATTTTATAATTAAAGTAACAGAAATTACTCTTCCCAACAAAAAACTAAATGAAGGGAAATTGTGTAAGATGACAAAAACAAAACATAAGACAGATCCTAAGAAAATTAAGGGATCAAAGAAAAAATTCCAAATCTGCTATGATTTATATTAAAATACCTCAATCTTTTGAATAAACACAAACATGCATTAATTTGAGATTTTTTACCACAAATTGTTTTTAATTAACTCATCGGTAAAATATATTTTTTTAAATGACTAAGAGCAACAAAAACTCAAGATTATAAAGCTAAATGGATAGGAAAAGAACAACAACAAAAAATTATCAACAGGTCCCACAAGTGTCTGTTACAAAAAGTGTAAAGCCAAAATCACAATGAAGAAATTATGAAAAATATCATACAAACACCTATTAATGCACCAGAAAACCTAATCTGTAATAACAAAAACAAAGAAAACTTAATGAATGCTTTTATAGTGAAACAAAAAAGGAACTTACCTTTAAAGGGAAGAAAACAAAACTGAGGAAAAGTTATATATTCCCTATAGTATAGCACAAGATAAAAAATGTAAATATAAAGAAAAACAATACTGGATAAATTTTGAAAAGAAATTTGGAATTACATGACATTGCAGGCCAAGATAATTATCATAAAAAAACAACCTAATCATTCAGATTTTCATTCGTGTACAAAATTAGTGAACACACTAAACAAACAACAAACAGTTATTAGTAAATATAACAAAAAACTATTCAAAATATCTGAAGAATTATGTGGATCAAAAAATATGTAAAATAAGCATTAAGTAATCACTGGTAAAATTGCCATTTGGTCCTAGCTGTCATCAAGATACCATAACAGATACTGCCTGTGGTAATAGTACCCAAATGCTGATGTTAAACTAGCCAGCAATCATTGAAAATCAATTAAGTGTGTGGAGCTGAATGCTTACATCCACAATGTCTCAACTCCTACTGCCTTTCATTGTCTGCAGCCAGTTGTGGGGAGGCAGTTACCCTTAAAGTTGTTAACCCTATGACCATCAGCACCATTTTTAATTTCATTTTTGTGTATGGTACTACGTTACATTCAACATTTAATTAAACCACTTTACTATCAATATATGTCAAGGAAAGTAATGCTATAAAGTATGTTATAATTTTAATTTTTATGTTATCTAAGTTTTCATTACTTTGTTTCAAAGAAAACCTTTCCAAAAATACTTAAATTGCAGTTTTCATGTCACGTGATCCATGCACTTTGAAAAATCTCGACTTCAGCAGCCACATGAGCTGGCAATGTAGAAAAGTTTCTACACGCTAACTACAAGTGTTCGACACAATTGACAAGTGAGATCTAAAGTCCAACAACTCTATTCACTAGAAAAGAGAAATTAATTTTTCAACCTTTAACAGTTGCCACATCCACCTTCTATACTTTGCCTTGAGATCTACCACATACATGTAGTTAGTTGACAAAAGTATATATAGTTGTTAGAGCTCATTTTACACTATACTCTACCAATGGTTATATTTCAAATTTGCGCTCAATTTTCCTTATTGTTTACATGTAATTTCTATTCGTACTGTTGACTACTTGATCGACTATAGCATGTACAGTGGTTTCTTACCTAAATATGCTATAGTTAGAGAAACAATTAACTCTCCCAACACAATGTCGGTCAATTTGACAGAGTCACGCCACCTTTTGTACTTGTTTAAAGTTGATATAAATTTAATACTTATAAACTCCCTATATATTTGGTATATCTTCATGAAATTTGGCAGTCTTTCACTTAATATTTTAAGTCTTTCACATACAGAAAATCATAGTGAAATATTTTGAGTAAAATATAAATTTATCCATGAATATATTGAGTATTTGTTTTGAATAGTTCATGTGCAAAGTAATTTTCATGTTGAAATTAAAAATACTTTTCATCATCTCAAAAATCTCAAATTTCCTTTGTGTAATCCTTAAAACCTCCTAAATGCATTTCAAACGTTTTTTTTCCACTAAATCCTTATAGTTTATATGTATTTTCTCTACCCTATCTCAAAATGAGATCTGTCAATTTGACCAACCTAGGAACCACCAAAAAAAAATCATAATAAACCTAAATTAACCTTCTTTTCTTTCTAGAATGGCTTCAAATTGCAACCTGAAACTACATTCATTTATCCGAAGTAGCTCTAAGTTTGTAACACTATACAACTATTTATAATTAAATTTTATTGTTTTATTGCCCTTTGAACCATGTCTAACTGTTATCTCCGCCATTATAAGTTGTAAATCACTAGGGAAATGTGCAATTCATGTCACGCTATCGATTTACATTACCAATGAGCTGCTTGCATGTGTGCCTCATGAACCATTTTAATTATATTATTATTACTTATTTTACCTAATCTAGTCTTAAATAACTTAAAAAGATCCATACTTTTAATTTCAGTTACTTTTATAATAATAAATAAAGAATAAAAAATAAATTACTTACCCAATCTTCTTTTTTCTTCCCCTCGATTGTCTAGGAGAGTTAAACCTGATTTTTTTTTTTTTAGTGATTATAGTAAAGCACTTAATTTTTATTTAACTGAATAATACACCAAAGAATATAGACTAATAACATGCAAAAAGCAGACAAATTCACTTACTTCTAAAAATTTTCCTGGCTTTCTAACTGTGCGACAAAAACCATTACAAATTCATCCAAGCTAGTCGTTAACATTCCCACGAGAATAATGTTTCTACTCTGAGTGAAATTCATGGTTATCTGTTCAGAACACAACGTTATACAATACGCCATTTGAAAGATGAAAACCTTGACTTTCTATTGGTTATAAGTAATATATAATGAAATTTAAGAGAGAACTGTCAATGAATTGTGAAAGAGAGGATGTGACATTTTCAAGGGGTGATGGATAAAATAGGGATGATAACATGCTAAGACAAAATGTGTCACGTGCGTCGCAATAGTGGAAATTCAGGATTTTTTATATATATTTCCTTGTAGAATTAAGAACTTAAAACTTGTATACTATTAAAATATGGATTATTAACTAAGATTTTATGCTATTCTAATTGGTATAACAAACAAAAAGTAGTTTAATAAAATTTTGAATGTAAGACAATAAAACTTTGTGTCATGCGCAGTAAAGTGTACCCGGGCCGATAGGTTAAATTGTATTTAGGTCTTGCTTTAATAATTTAATTATTTATGTATTATATGTGTTTTAAAAATTATACTTAAAAGGTTTAATGGTTTTTATAAGTTTAACTTGTTGCCTGGAGTTTGAAAGGTTATAAAAAAGATAGTGTGTAAAAGCTCCATCTTGTTTCAGTAATGCGTCTCTACAGGGAGCCTACTAATATACCTTTGTAAAGCCCTGCAGGCATCAGTTAACACATGGGCATAAAAGATAATAGACAAAGAATTTTAAAGGAAAATTAAAAAACTAAGTGAAAAAAAAAAGACGTGAAATTATGCATATAAAAAAGAAATATGACTATTATTGTAGATTTCTATGAAGAATTGAAAGGTATGTACCTAATTCCATTTGTTAATTTTAAACATTTCATTGCATTACATGTTAATTATAATAGATAGTTAGTGATATAGTACAGAAAATGGAAAATAAAATATAAACATTTACCTTGATTAAAAAAAAACTGTTATTTATTTATGAGGAGTTAGAGATCATACAAAGGAATTGTGAAAACTGTAAGATGAAAAATAGTATTTTTATACGTCATATAAAAATCACCTTGCAAGTGAACTATTCACAATGTGAGACCAAGTAACTATATTAAATAATTAATTTTTTATAAGAAAAAGCAGAAAAAATCAAACTTAAAGGTTTTATTTTTTTGAAACTACATAATTTTAGGAATGTTCTTGTCAAATTTTAATGAGAGGGAGAGCAACGTAGTCGGTAGTCATAGAGTTAAAGTTCTTAAAGCAGAAATGAAACCACCCTAAAATTTCTACAATGTGAAACTTCCAATCTCTATCCTTACCAAAAAGATATTAAATGGAACTAAATGATCTTAAAGAGAATGACAAGTCCTTGCATAATAGTTCTTACATACCCAACTTCCTCACTTTCTCTTGAAGATTTGTTCAAGTATAACAAGGGAAAGCCAAGACAAACCCAGCTATTTGTAGTTAGTTTTTCTGTCTCAGTACACTGAATAAAAGTATGTTTTCAAAGTTAGCTACTTATAAACTAAGAGTAACTAATGGCCTCTAATGTCTCCATAAGGTATTTTCCATAATCGAAAGTTTATATTTTTTAAATATTTTAGTGTTTATTACAAAAAGTGTATTTATTTAATTGCCAGTCTTTATATTCATTATTTTTTAGTTTATTTATGAATAATAAAACATTATCCATAAAAGAATTATTACTGTTACAGAGTATTAAAAACATTTTAACATTATACATGGAATAACACTATTAGGGATGGGTAGACCAAGGATAGGAAAATCAAATTCCCTTCTTTTATCAAAAATAGTCAACTGTACTCTGCCTTCTACAAAATTAATGTATACATCTAAATAATTAGCATGAACATCATTACTATTACTTCTGTTTATTGCAAGTTCTTTTGGATATATTAACTTTTGTGTAAAATTCAAGTTATTTATGAAAATTATATCATCTATGTAATGGAAGGTGTGGATATGTAAATTAGGATTTAATACCTGCTTCAGAAATGATTTTTCATAAAAAAAAGAAGATATATGTTGGCCATAGTTTTAGAGAAATTTGGCCCCATTGGAATACATAATGTTTGTTTATCTACTTGTTTGTTGGAAGTAATATAACTATTATAAACACAAAAATAAAGTATATTTTTACATTGAATTTCAGTAAATTTAAATTTTGGAATATTTAGATCTGTACTTGAAAAATTAACAAACAAGTCATTGAATACCCTGATTCAATCCTTGAAGTCTATTTTAGTATACAGTATAGTGAAATCATATTTAGAAACAGAGTTGGCTGTTTTTTGAAGAATTCAAATTATTTAAACATTACAAAATTGGCATGTTATTTCTAATAATCCAAAAATAATTATCTGGATTGTTTGATAACAGTATTTTTATTTTTTCAAATAAGACATCTATAATATTATTGAGTACAATAGAGACAGATTTAGTAACTGTTGTTAAAGAATTGGTAATGAATCTGAACTTAACGGGATCCTTGTGCAATTTCAGAATTGCATATAAAAATGGTAAGTTAGAAGAACAATAATCTATATATATTCCATTTTTAATGGCTTTTTTAAATTAGTAATAGCAGTATTTTTCTTTAAAGCACTTTATGTAAACATACTTGTAGTATTAATTTCATAATTTAAAATTTGTGGGTATAATTTTTTTACATACAAAGCCAAAATTACAGCCAGCTTTATCAATCAGAGTAATACTAAATTGTTCTTCAACTTATTTTATTTTTAAGACATTGAAAAAAATACCTATTTTATATCGAGATAAATTTAAAGTTCTTAATCAATTTATTATGGAATTAATAAAGGGGGAAGGTTGGGTATGTAAGAACTATTAAGGTAGGGTTTGTAATTCTTTTTAAGATCACTTAGTTCCATTTAATATCTATTTGTAAAAAGTGGAGGTTGGGAGTGTCACATAGTACAAATTTTAGGGTGGTTTCATTTCTACTTTAGGAACTCTAAGAGTAATTGCCTTCCCAAAACAAGCTGCAGACAGTGCAAGGCAGTAGGAGTTGAAACCTTGTGGGTGTAAGCACTCAACTCCATACCCTTAATTGACCTTCTATGGTTGCTGCCTAGTTTAACATCAGCATTTGAGTACTATTACTACAGGCATTATCTGTTATGACATCAAGTTGATAACTAGGACCAACAATGGAATTCTACCAATGCTTACTTAATGCTTATTTTATATTAAGTTCATTATTGTTTTATAGTGCTGATTTTAATTGCCTATTAATGATTAATGTAACTGGTAGTTTAAGAGCTATTTATTTATTTATATTAAGAAAAATATATATATATATATAAAGAAATCCAGTTGAGTAAAATTTTACATTGAAAGAAGTATTAAAATAAGCCTCACCAATATTTTGCTGATGAACAAAAACTAAATTATGGAACAAAGCCTTTTTCCATATAAAAATAAAGAAATCACAGCAACATAATAAAGTAACATCAGGATACAAGTAGCACAGTAAGAAAAATGTAAAATGTATGCTAGTTGTGGGGTTGTCAACAGAAGTAGGTCTCATATGTCTATGGGGATATGTCATCTACCAGGCTCAACCTCCCTTCATCTGCCAAACAAACTGAAAAAAAGAGAGTCCAAATGTTTCCCCCCCAAAAAAGGCATAAGACTGTTCTTATGAAAAACTCATAAGGCCTGGATAATCTACCCTGTAAAATCACTCGAGGTGCCAAACAAAGTAATTGTTTCCAAAAAAAAATTAAATGATAGGCCATATATTAACAATGAATCCCTAAAGTATGAAATCTATAAAGAACGTATGTCTGCTTCCAAGTAAATTCTCATAAGGAGAAAAAAATTTACCTGTACATTTGAAATATTGGAATAAGATGGAAGAATTATTACCCAGCCATCTTGGGTATTCATGCAAGGCTAAAATGGAGTTTCTAGAAAATCTTAGTTTGCTTTCATTAGTAATAAGTTGAAATACAACAAATACAACAAACACATTAAGATTTGATGGAGTAGCATACAGTACCAAAAAAGTATTAACAGAGAAACTGATGCACAGAAAAATATAATTAGGTTAAGAAACAATGAATTAAATTGAAAGTGTTTATACAAGTCAAAATTGTTAAAAGCTGTACTTGAAACTTACACTCCAATAGGGCCAACACCTGGTCCACCTCCACCATGTGGGATACAGAATGTCTTGTGCAAATTCAGGTGAGACACATCTGCTCCATAGTCTCCAGGCCTACACAATCCAACCTGGGCATTCATGTTAGCCCCATCCAAGTACACTTGTCCACCATACTCATGAACAAGATTGCACATCTCTCTAAATATAGAAAAAAAAGTACACATGCCATAATTCTTTAATTTCTAGCAAGGTAAGTTCATTTTCCATTCCCACCACATTATTTATATGTTATTGGTCTAGTCGTTAATTTATTTGAATTTTGACCAACACAATTGCAATTCTTAAGCTTTATCTATAGATTATAGATAGAAGGCCTATAAGCAATTTGTGTCCAATAAATGGATCTGTTCTTAATTCTATAAAGCAATATTAAAAAAAAATCCTGAATCTCCTCTAGTGTGACACACAACACATTTTCTCTAGGTATCTTCTTTTCTCTATTTTATCCATCACCCCTCCAAAAAGTACAAAATTCAACATAAATTACTTACTATAAAATCATCATTGCTCAGACAAACCATAATTTTTATAGACTTCAATTTTGTTTGATTATAGAGCTATCAAATAGAAAATCAGACCCCTCCTGCCACACCCACCTGTCACATTTTCTCTTTCAGGATTTGTTAATAGTTCTCTTTTACATTTAATTATATATTACCTATAACCAACAGAAACCCAAGGTTTTCATCTATCAAATGACATATTCTGTTACATTGTGTTCTGAACACAGAATATTCAGTTTCAACTGTAATACAACTTTGGTTACCATATGGGAACCACAATGGCTAGCTTTGATGAGTTTGTAACAATTCCTGTCGGATAGTTAGAAAGTCAGAAAATTGTGATTATTAGAGGAAATTGTTTACTTTTTGCATGTTATTAGTCTATGTTCTTGATGCATTATTTAATGAAATATATAAATTATTTAATGCATTACTACCATTAGTATAAAAAAAGTAAGGTTAAGTATCATGTATAATCGACAGACAAAAAAAAAAGAATACTTGGATAACTACTTTATTTCTTGTTTTCATGTTTATTCTTTATTTATTATTATAAAAGTAACTAAAATGTACAAATAGAGATCTCTTTAAGTTAGTTAAGGTTATATTAGATAAAATAAACAATAATAATAATAATATTTCATGAGGCATGCAAGCGAGCAGCTCAGAGTAGCTCGTGGGTAATGTAATTCAACAGCATAACGTGAGCTGCATGTTCCCAAGTGATTTACAACTTATAATGGTGCGAATGGTAGTGACACACAGTTCAAAGGGCAATAAAACAATAAAATTTAATTATAAATAGATATATACTGTTACGAGTTTAAAGCTACTTATGATAAACAAATGTAGTTTCATGCTACGTTTGAAGACATTCTTAAAAGAAAAAATTATAATTTAGATTTATTTAATTTTTTTTTTGGTGGTTACGAGATCAATCAAATTGACCAACCTTATATGGAGTTAGAGTAAAAAAATTAACAGATGAAATATAAAGTTCTACTGAAAATAAAACATTTGAAATGTATTTAGGAGGTTTTAGAGATTACACAAATGAAATCTGAGATTTTTGAGATGAACAGTATTTTTAATCTTAACATGAAAATCACTTTGCACACATACTATTCAAAACAAATACTTGATATATTCAAGGACAAATCTTTTTTTAGTTTATTAAAAATACTTCACTAAAAATATGATTTTTTTTGTATGTGTAAGACTTCTAATGTTTACTGAATGACTGCCAAATTTCATGATGGTATACAAACTATATCAAAAGTTAGTAGTATCAAATCTATAAAGACTTTATACGAGTGCAAACAGGTCATTTGGTCGGTCAAATTGACCGAGCCCATGTGGAGATAAGTTAAATACAGGATTTCTAAAATAATAAAAACGAATTCTGATCAAAGACACTGAAATCTTTTCATACTATAATTCTGCTGTTAGTATGCCTTATAAGCATGTGCAGTAAGAGTTTTACCCAGAATGAACAAATCACTACAACTGCTCTATGATTGAAGGAATCACATAAAAGGTGGATGTAAGTATTCTTTTGTAACCATTTCGTACAACAACATTAAAAGCTTGAAGTTTTTAAAAAGATCTGATGTTTGGTCCTAGAATAACAATATATTTATAAATAGTATTAAGTAAAGTATAATTTGGTCCTAACTAAGCTAATGTAAAAACAAAAGTACACAGTACAGTGTTAATTTATCCCTTTCTCAAAAGTAGGCCTAACATTAGTCAAGGTCTTATAAAGTAAGACCTATATACAAGTGAACTTGCGCATTGCGGTGTACAATTACCTTTTGTTTGTATTATTCTACAAATTTTGTACTTAAAGAAATACTTTTGCTGTTAAATTAGTATCTTTATTGCAACAGTATTTCTTTAAGTACAAATTTTGTACTTAAAGAAATACTGTTGCAATAAAGATACTAATTTAACAGCAAAAATTTTGCAGGAATCTACTAGTACTATTATAATTTAGTGCTGATACAGTTATTTAACAAGTATATGTGTGAAATCCTATAAGCAAAAAATGTTATACAGATATATGAATAATATTTTCTCACCTGATGCCTTCCTCAAATATTCCATTTGTAGATGGATAAGTAATCATGAGACATGCAACCTTATCTTTGTTGGCAATCAACTGTTAAAGAAGTGAAGAAATAAGCAAAATGAAAAAGAAAAAGTCTAACACATATCAATTATATAGCTTTTGAGCATACACACAAACTAATTAACCTGTAACGAAAACTCATTTTGCTAACTAATATGATTAGTGTTATAATTCATTTACATCAATGTTACCTTATGTACAAAAGCTAAAGGTTGAAAGCAAGGCCACAAAATACAATTGTTCAGTTCTAAAATGAAACATAAGCATGCTTCTTAGGAGATGAGTGTTCATATACCAAATGTATACAAATGGCTATGAAACATCTTTAACTCTCTCACTACAGGCTTGGTCCAAGGGACCAGCTTCATAACCATTTTGTGTTTGTTATAGTTTTCATGCTATAACTTTTAATACAGTATGCATATCTTCACAAAATTTTGCAAATTATCAGCAAACACTACAAGGCTTTCTTACAAAAATATCATAGTTGTTTCATTAAATTATATGATTTTTTAAGTAATGATTTGCCTGTGCATTGTTTCTTTACAAGCATTGACTATCCAACATGCAAAGTAATTTTAATTTTACAATTAAAAATATTTGTGTATCAGAAAATTATAAAATCTCTATAACCTCCAGATAATTATCAAACTTTTTTTTAGAGAAAACTTCGTATTTTATCTATTATTTTAACTATTGTATCTCTGTACGGGTTTGGTCAATTTGACCCACCTCTTAGCCACCACAAAAAATTAGGAAATAGATATAAATTATGCTTTTTTTCATTCTAGAATGACTACAAATTCTAACATGAAACCACAAATGTTTAACTTAAATAGCTTAAATCTCTTAACGTTATATTGTATGTTACAATAATACAAAACTGGCATTTACAAATTGACCTGTCTTGGCCTTCTCCTATTGGACCATTATTTGCAAACTAGTCACATTTTGGTTATAATACATTACATATGTATGTATATATATTATTACTATTAACAAGTAAGTTCTTAAATTTCAGTTATTTTTCTTATACATAGAAGAGTAGATACAGAAATATATAAAATAATGATCTCTACTACTTACGATTATAAAGAAGTTTGTACTCGCTTGCCATACCTTGCTCAGCCTTGTCAAATTTTGCATGTGGGGGTTGTAAAACAAAATAATTTTTTTACAAATAACAAAAAATTATAAATTAATCAACCAAAATCACAGAATTTTACTGTTATTTATCAGGTTTACTAACTAAATTGCATTTGAGTCTAAAAAAATATTGTTTGTTCGAACAACATTTTCACTTGCACCTGTTTTCTGAGATTCAAGACAAAGAAATAATCTTTGGAAATTCCCACCTTCAAGAGACTGAGAAATCCATGTGGAGATTCTTCAGAGCTTTTCATTAATTATCAACACATGACAGGGCGAAGCTGGTGTTTATAAGCAAGTATTTCCAAAAATGGAAGAAGTAATCAAGGCCATCAAATATCTCAGCAAAAAGACAGAAGGTACTTATTTTATATTCTAGCTTGTCAATATTGGAAATTGGAGTTTCTAATTTGTAAGAAACTATAGACTTTGTATTTGGACATCACAAACAACTAATTTGAAACAAAGCTACATTCAACACACTACGTGACACAAAAATCGATATTTATGATTTTTTTTAATATTTACTTTTAAATTAAAAAATTGACTAATCTATAATACTAAAATTTGAATTATAGTCTACAATTTGATATCAAACTTATTGGCATATATTCAAAAATAGTAGTTCAATAACTTTTTAATGCAAGTCTACAAACGTGATGACATGCCTTTTGACCTCTGACCTTAGGAAAATCTGTAGTGATAGAGATAATTTGTATTTTTTTAAGCTTCACAATTTTATTATAATTACTGATACAAAGTATTTTAAAAAAAAGCTATGCTTCCAATGATTTCTTTCTCTTTTTAACCCTATCATTCCGGGTATCCTTTACTGCGAATGACACAAGGATTTAGTGTCTTATATTCAAAATTTTATTAAACTACTTTTTGTTTAAGTTATACCAATTACAATAGCATAAAATCCTAGCTAATAATCCATATTTTAATAATGTAAAAGTTCTAAGTTCTTAATTCTACAAGGCAATAGTTAAAAAAATCCTGAATTTCCACTAGTGTGACCCACGTGACGCATTTACTCTTAGCATGTCATCATCCCTATTTTATCCACCACCTCTAGAAAAAGTATGAAATTAAACATAAAATATTCTCTATAAAATCATTACTGCTCAAACAAACCATAATTTTTATAGCCTTAAATTTTGTTTGGGTACAGAGCTATCAAGTACAAAATCAGACCCCTCCTGCCACACCCACCTGTCACATCCTCTCTTTCAGAATTGGTTGATAGTTCTCTTTTACGTTTCATTATACATTACCTATAATCAATAGAAAGTCCTGGTTTCCATCTATCAAATGACATATTGTATAACATTGTGTTAGTTACTTTCACTCACAGTACAAATTTCATTCCCGTGGGAAAGTTAAAAACTAGCTTACACGAATTTGTAAAGGCTCTTGTCACACAGTTAAAAAGGCAGAGACTTAGAGGAATTTGTCTACTTTTTTTGCATGTTATTAGTCTATATTCTTTGATGCATTATTTAATTAAATAAAAATTATTAAGTGCATTACTATCATTACTATAAAAAATCAGACCTAACTGTCCTTGACAAATGACGGCAAGAAAAAAGAAGATTGGGTAAGTACTTTATTTCTTGTTTTTCATATTTATT
>NW_013667970.1:114356-134043 GCF_000517525.1 Limulus polyphemus | reverse complement strand
AATATGGATCTTTTAAGTTATTTAAGACTAGATTAGGTAAAATAAGTAAAAATAATATAATTAAAATGGTTCACGAATTCGATAGCGTAACGTGAGTAGCAAGTTCCCCAAGTGATTTACAACTTACAATGGCTTGGATAGTAGTTTAATAACATGATTCAAGGGGCAATAAAACAATAAAATCTAATTATAGATAGATGTATACTGTTAAGAACATAGAGCTACTTAGGATAAACAAATGTAGTTTCATGTCACAGTTTGAAATCATTCTAGAAAGAAAAAAAGGGTGATTTAAGTGTATTTAAGTTTTTTTTGGTGGTTACGAGGTTGCTCAAAGTAACCGATCCTGTTTTGAGATAGGGTAGAGAAAATAACAGATAAAATATAAAGTTTTGCTGAAAAACATTTGAAAAGTTGTAGAAGGTTTTAGAGATTTAGAGATTTTTGAGATGAAGAAAATTATTTTTAATCTTAACATGAAAATCACTTTGTACACGGACTAGTCAAAAAAGAATACTTGATATATTCAGAGACAAATCTTTTGTTAGTTTATTAAAAATACTTCACTAAAAATATGATTTTTTGTATGTGAAATACTTATAATGTTTACTGAAAGTCTGCCAAATGTTGCGAAGATAAACATACTATATCAAAGGTTAGTAGTATCAAAACTAAAAAATTATAAACAAGTACAAAGAGGTTACGTGATTGGTCAAATTGACCAAGCCCATGTTGAGAGAGTTAATAATTTTTTTATTTAATTAAATAATACACCTAAGAACACAGAATCATAATTTGCAAAAAGCAGACAAGGTCCCATAACTGCCACAATTTTTCACGCTTTCTAACTATGTTATAAGAGCCATTAAAAATAAATCTAAGCTCAATGAAGTGTTCCCATTGGAATAAAGCTTGAACTAGATATGAAATAGACAATCTTTGAATCAAAAACAATGTAATATAATATGTCATTTGATAGATTAAAACTCTGACTTTCTATTAGTTATAAATAATATAATATTTAACATCAGAGAGAACTATTGGCAATTTGTGAAAGACAGAATATGACAGGTGGGCATGGCAAGAGGGGGTCTGATTTTCTAATTTATGGCTCCATAAATAAATAAGATTGATGGCTATACAAATTTTGCATTGCCTGAGTAATAACTATACTATAATGAGTAATTTAAGTTAAATTCAACACTTCTGGAAGGGGTGGTAAATAGATTAATTAGAGAAAAGGGGATACCTAGAGAACAAATGTCACAATTCTCGTACTAAGGTGAGATTGAGAATTGTTTTAAATATTTCCATATAAAAGTAGGTTAAAACTTGAGTAATAGTAAGACTGGATTTTTTAACTACATTTTGATGATGAGTTTATTCACATACAATGAAAATAAAGCTGTTTAATTAAATTTTGAATGTAACTCTTTTGAATTGTCATGACATGCACACTTTGACCTGCCCATAGCAAGAGGGTTAATGATTTTTTATGGTACAGTGAGTTTTCTATTTTGTGAATGAAACTCTTACCCGTGTCTTAAGATGATCAACATCAATACTACCATCCTTGTTTAACCGTACAGGTTCTACAATCATTCCAGCCATGTGTGCGCTAGCAGGATTTGTCCCATGAGCTGACACTGGTATTAAACAGACCTGACAGAGAAATATTTTACATATATTGAATAACACAGAGATACTTACATCTAAATCAGTTTATATGTGTGATGTCATATGAGAGAAAGTATTTTACAAATGCAATTAATAATGCTTGTATGTACACACATCACAACAGAAAATCTTTCACAAATAATAAATAATGCATACATACACACACCTAATTTAGTTTATACATGACACCCCAATTTAAAACAACTATAACCTGGAAATAATATTTTTAGAAAACTTCAGTATTATCAAACTCAAAATTCAGGAAGTTTCATTTTATTGAACTTAGTTATTCTAGAAGTTATACTTATACGACACAAAAACATGCCATGCATTTCTACTTTCTTATATTAATATAGTATTATTTTAAATCTATTAGCTATTCTAAGTAATAACAGGCAGCTTGCACCTAACACATGGTCAAGAAAAGTTTAGTGATTTCCTTCTAGCTGCATTTGTTCCTTCATCATTGTCTTGTTCTGCACATGGGTTATGTGGTTATAATGCTGCACATTGTACAAGAATGTGGACAGTAGTGTTGTTCAATGGTAGGTCAAGTAATATGTCAAGGTTATGGTCCCACTTATGTCTGAATGAAAATGACTACTCACATGGGTAGTCCTAATAGCTTGGAGCAATTCAATTTTGGATGGAGAACAGTTCTGATCCAGCAGAAGCAACAGTCCATCGTCTAAGCAAGTAAATATGAAGTGTGTGTGTCTTCTGTTATAATAAAAATTGTATTTCTTTTGTATTTTACATTTTGTCCAGTCTCTATTTCATTCTCACAAACTCAGGTAATCAGAAAAAATCAGTATTACACTGTAAAAGATGTCTTGTCGGATCTCCATCTATTCAGCAGACTTAGCCCATTGCTCTAGGAATAATCGGTTTTACCTGATAATACCACACTTACATCTCTTTGTTGCTGTCCGATAGCTTTCAAGTAAGATTTTACAGCTCTTAATCCTGCATATTCACCTTGGGCACCACTATAAAGAGAATTACTAAAATCAGCAATGAAGTAATATAAGCAATCATTATTTGACATGAGTGGACTGTTCTGAAAAACTAAAATATGTCTACAGGAAATCTCAATAAAGGGAACAACACAACATAATTGATGGATATATCCTCACTGAATGATTTATTTTTAGATTACCTATTAGATGAAAGATCTAAAGTTCAGTTATTATCAATTATTGAGAAACTTAGTAAGAATTAATCAACCCTATGACTACTAGGAGTTTACACTGTAAGTACATAATGTAGCTCTTATCACATTTCATTCTAAAAATAAAACTAGTGGATGATATTGTTTGAAATTTGACAGGAACTTTGGTAAAAACACATAGTTTCAGAAAAATAAAAGTATCTTACTTTGATACATTATCTGTTTCAAAATCATGGGAAATTACATTAGGAACTGGTTGTTATTAGAAAAAATGAAAATACTTATATTTGTTCCAGATTTGAACTTCTTACTTTTATGTTTAAGTTCATTATTCTAAAAATCTCTTAAAAACATTTTATCATTCCATAAAATGTCAATTTTTAATCATGTACTGTCCTTATTATTTTTGGTCTTGTATATTCCTTGAAATTATATTCCCAACTAAACCCAAACAATAAGTATTTTTTACTCTTGAATAGAATTTCATGTATATATATATATATATATATATAAAACATCTTAATCTTCTTTCATAAATGTACTTATATTTATTTCAAGTTTACATTTGATTGTACACATAATTTTATCTATTGTGCCAATAAAAGCATGACATCAACAGCATGAATAGCATTCAGTTGCTGTAATCATATCTCACACCCGCTCGCAGCATTGATCCTCTCACTAACTAGCATGGATGCATTTGAACATTACTGTAGAAATAATAGTAAGAAAGTATATATATGCATTAACATTTTTCTTACACTGAAAACATTTTTGACAGGTACTCGCCTCCTCTAACACCAAGCAATCTCAACCTTCGTTGTGCCCTCTAAACAAATCTTAGCTATCAGCACATCAGTCTATATACCCCATCAATTTTGCACCATTTATGAACATGTACATATCATGTAACTACTCTCCACTGATAGTATTGCACCACCAATATTGGTGCAGCTAGCTTCCTCTGCTATTCCCACTCAATCTTCAATTTCCTGAATTGGCAGGCTTGAATAAAATAACATCAGCAGTGAAGAGGAAGGGTGGGATGTGTGTGTGAGATTTGTTAAGTACCTATTGGAAATACATTTTCAGTGTAAGGAGAATGTTAACTTCTGATACAGTCCTACCTCCTCTCACACAAAATTAGACTCCTACATTTTATGGGTGGAGGGGCTAGTTTAGGTGTACAAAATTGAAACCAAGTGGAAAGCGACCACCAAGAATGAACAGGTGTGCTCTGAAATGAAAAAAAAAAGCACCCCTGTGGAGTATCACACTACTTATGGAACAGATATGCCCTTCACCCTTGAAGTAGGAAATGAATCTGATACAGGTAGAAAAAAAGGATGTAGACAAATGCAATTTGTTCTGAGAGGTGCAAACCATAATAAAATATAAACAGAATTAGTTATTTATATACACAACCTTAACTGGACAGATGAGGTTCCATAACTCATTCTTGGCCTAAGGAGGTTGAGGATAAAAAATAAATAAAAATAAACAAATATATTGTAACATAAACAGTGGTTAAAGCATGTTGACCATGTTACATATACTCATCAACCTCAAATGTAAGTAAACAGTGTCATACATCATGCAACTGGAATTACAAAAAGCATGTGAACATGTTAAAAAAAATAAAACAAACCAAGCCCAGCATTACAATATTGTGGCATTGCCTCAACTCAACCATATGAACAGGATAATATCTAGTAACCGGTATCACAAGCAGAAATCATGTATCACTCAACTGTAAATGAAGAGAAAACACTCACAGAAATGACAGACAGGACTCAACAGTGACACAAGGAGGGTCCAGAAAAGAATTCAACTGGCACATATCTATGATGGGTCTCTGATCTCCCATCTTCTTGGGAACCACAAAGAGACAAAACTAAAACTCCAGTTGAATGGGACACACCTGCTCAATAGTTTCTTTGTGAAGCAGGTCGTAGATAGTCTCGGTAAGATAACAGAGAGATGGAAGATCCCAAGGAGGTGGGAATGAAATAGGATAATAGGAAAGGGGATTGTGGAGACCAGAACAGAAGGCAGAGACTTCTTGACAGAACCCGTATATACCACATAACAGTCATGAAATTCTGTCACACGGCCAAAAAGTGGAGCAATCTGGACTCTAGCAGTCTGGGAACCTTTGTCATGTCATCTTTAACACTGGCATCATTCAGCTCAAGTTCAGGAAATACGAGGGTAGAAAAGGGAGTGCTGGGAGGAAGGCAAGGGTCTGGGCAAGGAAGAACAGGAATCAAAGACAGGTGACTCGTGGGAGGAAGCAGGAGGGTGAGATAAACATGTGGCCAGAGAAAACAAGGGTGAATGCAATCTAGCCACATCAATCCTGGATTCCAAGAAATCAGGTCAACCTCCAAATATGGTATTGTATAGGAAGGGAACCTTTTGCAGATCTTGCAGGGATGAATGGGAGAGATGCACCCCTACATGTAAAGCATTCCTCCTCAACACAGGAGCCAGGTATTTAGGGAAGGGGTGGAGGTCAAGAAATGAGTCATAGTAGACCAAAGTAGGACCCTGAGCTCATCTGAAAAAAGTTCAGGGGAGTGATGAAAGGCTTCAGACAATAATTGGAGGGAAGACAGGTAGCATAATAGGGTGGAGAGGGAAAGGAGAATCCTTAAGAATCAAGCCTGATTAAAATGAACCAAAACCCCAGGATTTGAACACCACAGGGAGAGTAAAGGATCGAATTGCTGAGAATCCAAATATGGATCAAAGCGCAATGGTATGCCAAAGCATGTTGGTCCAACAAACAAAAGGGATGGGCATAACTGACACCTGACTGAGTTTAGTCAGAAAATCTTAGAGCAGGAACTCGTATGTCGGGTGAAGGGGAAAAAAATAAAATTTAGAAGATGGAATGTCACCCAATAAAGAAGGAGAGGCATCACAGGCAATATGGGAAATGTAAAATACTACATACTTAATTAATAAATTATAAAAAAGGGGTTGGAGGTGAAATCTCCTGAATAGGTGTACATTGTGAATTACCAAAATAAGAAGATGCCAAAAAAAAAAAGTTTCCAAATCCTCTTCACCATGATGGTATTTTTCTTCAGAAACATGTTCAGGTTGAAAAGGAGAAGAAATTGCCATCTGAACATATAACTCTAGCTCCCTGCAAATTAAAGTCTGTACTTCCTCTGCAGATAAAGTCAAACCTGAGTCCTGGGAAGTCATACCATTTGCGCTGTCTACTGTCACAGGAATTTCCATTTCCGACAAATTGAATCTCGATTTCATACTAAGTTCACTTATAATTCGGTAACAAGAAACAAAATCAATTGCAAAATAGTTGAAACAACTGAATTCAAACACATAAAAATAAAACTTGAAAAAAATTTATTAGAAGTGGCAAAGAAGCACAATCAGAAGCTGTAGTCACATGCAAAAAACACACGACTAAACGATATAGTGAGAATTGAGTGGGAATAGTAGGAGCTAGCTGCACCAATATAGGTGGTGCAATACTATTGGAGAATAGTAGTCACATGATATGTAAATGTTAAAAAATGGCGTGAAATTGATGGGTCATATAGACTGGTGCATTGAACATGAAAATATTTTAGCAATGCTTAGAGAGCAGAAAGAAGATCGAGATAGCTTTCTGTCAGAGAAGCTAAGAACATATTGGAATATTGTGTATACAGTACTTGAATACAAGTTGTTTGATCCTTCAAACAAGTTTATTTTAGCAAATGTTCTTGTATGGCTTCATGATACAAAGTACAACTTTAACTACCACTACTACTGAATGTATATCAAAGTTACAATACAGGAAGTTTGTATAACACTGCCTGATCCTTACTCTATGATACATATTGTAACAAGAGTTTACCAAAGGAAGCAGATACCATAAATTACAAAGAAAGTTACTTTACAACAGTTAAAAGATTAGTCTAGGTCACCTTCTTCTCATTATATCTGTCCACAGGCAAGATTTATATTGTAATTCAAAACACAGGCATATTCTCACCCTTCTGTCTGAATGTACAAAGTACATATTCTGCCAAGTACCCTCAATGCTTAACCTCCTTTTTTGACGTGAATGTGTTTAGTCTTTTCACAACCAACATGGTATTAATTTGTTTTCACATGCATTCTAAGTTTGAAATATATACAAGGCTCCTAAGTGAATAATAACTTTTTAGTTACTAGGAGAAAGTCAGTCATACAAGTTTGTTTCTTCTCTGTAAGAGCCTATTGTCCATTGTCCAAGCTTGTTTCTTTTCTGTAAGAGCCTGTTGTCCACAGACCTTAGTACCTGAAATCTCATCTAAGGTCAGATGTGCTTTTATACATAATATTCATAGATGTTATATTGCTTATGATGAACATTTAAACAAGGTTATTTTACTGAAATTAGTTTTCAGTGTATTTTGTGATTTTATGTTTTGGTCTATACACGTATATATCACCAACATACATGGAGTGATACATTTCAATAAAGTGTAAGGTCAAAAGCATTCACAGTTTTATGTATAAACCGAAAAAACACTTTATATGTACTAGTTCTACCTGCCACTCACACAAAATATTAATTTCGTGTTTATTAACTATCTAGGATAGAAGTAATTAATAATTACATTTCTCTACAGTGTGAACAGTGAAATAATCACAAAACAGAAGAATCTTGCATAAGGTAAGATATTTGCTTTTATTAAAATCACACGTTCTTCTTTAATATTCACAGATTTTTATCTTACTTAGGCTGAATAGTTAAATAGGATTCATTTGTCTAACTTCATTGAAAGTTGTTCTCAGTGTATTTTGGACAAAATGAAAAAAATACTTCTTTATACTAATTCTACCTGGCACTTACACAAAGTATTAATTTCTTATGTTTATAAAGTTTACAGAATATCAATAATTAATAAAGTATTTTTCCTCTAGAGTTTCAACAGTGAAATCAAAGTTATATCTGAACCTTTGGAATCTCACATAATGTAAGATATATGCTTTTGCTCAGATAGTCATATAACATGTGATTAATAACTTTCCACAGATTATTACCTTATTTACAATGAATATTTAAATCAGATTTGTAGTCTTAGATCATTTAAAGTAGTTTTCAATATATTTTGTGATTTTATGTTTAGATCTGTAAACATACATAAAAAATGTACATGGATTGATAGCTTACAATAAAGTATGATATCATTTAAGAAACACTTACAATTTTATGTATAAACAGAAGAAACTGTTTATGTGTACTACTAGCCTGTCTAAATACTTTTGTGACAAACAGTAAAACTGTAATTGTTAACTAAATTTGTTAAATGTATTCTTAGAACTTTTAAGTCTAAGCTCGATATTTCAAATGTATATCATGTTTTCATTTATATTAACTAAATATTAATAACATCCTCTATATATAAATTCAGAGGAAGAAACCACACACACACACAGCAATGGCTGTTACAGTGAATCCTGAAGAACCAGCATTGCTGAATTATCTTTTACTTGAGGAGCCTGACCTGCCCTCATGGGAGGAAGACTTTCCTTAAGACCTACAACAATCTGAAGATACTGCTACTGGTCCTTTCACGACCAGCACTACATACACTTCCGATATGGCCAGAGGCAAGAAGATATGACAAAAGCCTATGGCCTGTAGTGCAGAGAGGAAATTGGAGGTTCTGAAAGATAAGCAGCCCAAATTGTTGAGGGACTTCATCTAAGAACAGCCTGTTTCCTGTCAAGCAAGCAAATGTAAGACTGCTCTTAATTTTTTACCAGGGAAGATTGAGGATTTTTAAAAATATATCCTTATAAAATTAAGAACTTAAAACTTATATAATATTAAAATTTGATTTATTAACTATGTTTTAATGCCAAGTTTATTCATATACATTGATAACAAAGTAGTTTAATTATGTTTTTGAATATAACTATAAAAAGTTGTGTCATCCACACTTTGACCTACCCGCTACAAAACTGTTAAAACACAAACACACCTGTTAGGCTGAAAAGATATGTTATCAAACCCAGTTATTTCACACAGATCTCGCTCCAGCTCTTCAAACAATTGTTTGTATCCTTCTGCTTGTTCTTTGGGTACAAAAGGATGAATGTCTGTGAACTCTTGCCATGAACAGGGCTGTAACAGAATAACACAAAAAGCTGTAAATTATTTGAAAACTAAACATTCTAGAAATATTAACAGCATGCATATCCTTAAATCAATTTTGCGATACACACAGATAAGACTTGAATGGAATCTGCACTAATGAGTAGAAACACAAGGCTATGAAGATGGTGTATTTTTTTCACAACTTTTTGCTTGTGAATTAACACGAAACTGAAGAATTTAATAGCCACTTTACAAGAAAAGGCACCTTTATATGTTTTTTTTTTACCAAAATTTGATATTTGATTTATTATACTATTTTATTTGAGTCTATGACATTTATACTGATTCTGGGCCAGTATAAGATTAAAAAAGTATATTAAGAAAAATTTTGATATTCCTTTTGGTCATAGATAAACTGTCCTTCAAATATGGAAGTTTACCAGTCATCTTGCATACACCACAAAACAATGATGCATTCTATCAAACTTACTGAGGTGTTGGGAATAGTTTGACAATATTAGGCAAGTGTGCTTTCAACCATATGACTGACTCTGAAATGCCTAATTATCCCTACAGCTATATGAAATGATCAAATAGGGCATCCTTGTATAACTTGGCCACACTTCAACATCAAACTCTCAATGTTGATAAATTGATTGTTTTATTCATTACTAGTGAAATTTTTTATTTAGCACTATGGTACCATCATTGCAAATTTCCAGGTTTGTTGTCATATTACTGTTCAGTTTCACTATGTACTATTTATCACTTCTAAAACTTTTCCACCCTGTCCTGTACTTTTCATAATATTTTTGTTGATTCTTCCAATTAAAAAATAGTAATGTGTCATAGCTCTTTATCTCAAAATATTGATGGAAGCTTGTTCTCATGTGGGTGACCTGCCTCTAACTGCATAAGCATCTTCTCACCTAAAAGTTTGTGGGACTTATAATCCACATCATGGTCAAGAAATTCTTTATAAGGACTGATATTTTTTGCATCATACAGAGCATCAAGTTTTAAAGTCTTAGCTCAACCAAGTGCTAACTTTCCTATGCCTTCAAAATTTAAAATGTCAATTATGCTAAACAAATTGACATCCCTAAGTTATGTAACACCTAGGAAGCTGGTAACAACACCTGTACATTAACATCACCGGGGTTTCTATACTGTTTCACGTTTTCTTGTATATGCCTTGTATCTATTCTTTAAGGCACTATATGTTCTTATATATAACAACAGGAACACACTTTTTATAACAAAAATACCAAAGATAAAAATCATATTTTAATATTTATAATACTTGTACAAGTAACATTAACAGTGCTGTAACTTGCAAAGGTGCAACTGATTTTCAATCTGAAAGTTGATTTACATTCATAAAACATATAATTTCTTTATTCTTGATTGGGAAAAAACATAGAACTAGAAGTTATAGTTTTCTTACACAGAAAATGTATTTCTGATAGATGACTCTGCTCACATAATAGTTTTTCTCATTCAGCATTGCCTTCTAAATGCACAAATTTATTCACTCACCATTAGCTTTGAATCTCCCACTTAACCTACGATTAATGTGGTTCTATTATGTCTTTGCAAGCAAATAATCTTGTGGCAACTCTCCACCAATAGAAACATGACACTCTCCTGATGCAGCTGGCTCCCTCTACACAGGTTTACCCAATCTTCACTTTATGATTAGGCATAAAAGAAGCACCGGAAGTAGGAGGAAGGGTGGGAAGTGTGAGCGGAAGTAGCTATCAGAAATACATTTTCTGCATAGAAAAATTATAACTTCTAATATCATACCTTACCTCTTTTCACATAATATCTAGAATCCCACATTGATCTGGTAGAGGGACTGGTGCAAAATTACCTAGATGAGCCCCCTCCAGAATGCATCTAAAGAGAACCCATGGAGTGTGACATCTCTGAGAACATCTAAATCAGGTATACTCTTCACTCTTCATGAATGAGTGTCACTAAATGGGCAGAAAAGAGGTACAAATGATAATGAGTTGTAGGTGCCCGAGGTATAGCATGGAAAGGGCATGTCAGACCATAGTCGGGAGATAAACTCCAGTCCAACCGGCAGAACTGGGAACAGAATATCTTGTTCATGGTAGAAGGAGGTCCTCGACCAACTGAAGCCAGATGTGACCATGATGTAGGGTAGCTATAGTGCATCAGACTGTGGTACTGGGAATGGATTATCTGGCCCAAAACAGCAGGAGATCTTCCACCAACTTCACATCAGACTCATGAACCAAAAGTGAAGAAGCACTTCCATTCTGAGAACCCAAGCCATCATTGTGTGTGCGACTAATACGACCAACACCTGTCCTCCAGGAACTGACATCTAGATGGCAGTAGGAAGGTGGAATGCAATGTGGAGGGTCAACCTAGTCTAAAGCCATGAAGCATCGGGAATGTATCATCCAGTCTGTGGTATGAGGAGGGTCCCAGCCCACTCACATGTGAGGACTTATGTTGGCTGGTACAGCTCTAACCAACACCAGTTGCATGGAGACTGACATACAAGCAGTGGTAGAAAAGAGGGTTCCCATCTAGAGAGGTAAACTGTCTTTTCATTGGTGGATTCATATATTCCAAAACCAAATGACATCTGGAATTGTACATCAAGTCCATGGTAGAAGGAGAGTCCAACACCATCTGCACCTGCAGAACATCACCGCCCTATTCTCAACTGAGTAGGATTGAGCACATTCAAGAGGAAGCCTTCATGGTTCACCACCCTAGCAGCTAGGAGTTAGTAAGTGGTAAGAACTACCGTACTCCACTAGAAAATCAAAGGGGAATGCATTGGAAAGTTATGAGGAATGCAGCACCAGAGAAATGCAATGCATGACCACAAAACCCTATTTTTAAAAGTAGGCTGTTCCCAAATTTATTCACTCAAAGGAGTGGCAGGGACAGGCTGCAATCCCCTTCTGCTTTACTCATGCTAGTCCATAAGCATATGATCTGGGACAGACAAGTTTATGATGCAAAACACTGTGAGGAAGAACCTACAAGTGGTCTTGTGGAACACTATCTCAATAGTGAATGGAATAGACCTTAAAGGCCTTACAGTGTAGATTTAACACTTAGTATACCTGGATAGGCACCACTCACCACAGAGTAGGAATAAATATAGAAAATGTTGTGACCATGCAAGAGAAATATAGAAATATAAATCACTTACCCCCTCATAGTTGAACCGATGTGTGGAGTATACAATATCCAGATGAGGAGGACACAGCCATGTGATGCAGGTAATGGAAGATGAATATGGTTGGTGTAACCCACATGCTAGGTACAATATTGTAGTTGATGAGATGACATCTGGAAAAACATTGGGAACTGGAAAACCAGGAAGAACAAGCCACTCTGATAACTTAGCAAATGCAATCTGGAGTGGCAGGTGAAATAACTCTTTGAGGTGAAGAGAAGCAGTGGATGAATAAACAGGAATGAAACCACAAAAGGAAGCCGTTTGGGCAATATAACATCTGAGAACTCGCAGAGGATATAAATGTATCTGCATCTGAACTGGAATAAAAATGTGAAATGGAAGGTTGGGAGATTGGTGTAAAGGAATCATTGCCTTCACAACCCATTGACATCTTAGGTAAAAACTATGATCCAGATACAGAAGAACATAGGCATGTTGGAAAAGAACACATGATTATGGCAAAACATCCAACCTCTGATGACCACAGGCAAAAAGTAGCAGGAAATAGGTTTTATGGGATAAAAGGTAAAGGAAATGAATAGCCAAGGATTCAAATGGGTTTTGTGTAAGGGCATAGAGAACTAAATTACGGTGCCAATCCGGAAAGATTGTAGGATGAGGAGGGCAAAGGATCCAGAAAAACTGCATCAAAAGGGAAATGGTAGGAGAGGAAAACACCCTGCAGTAACAGGAAAGTATGGAAGGTATCTGATAAGGCTGCTCGATATCCATCGTAGATAGATATGGAAGAACCATTGTCAAACAGCCAGGTAAAAGAGTCAGAGACATGAGGAACAATTGGAGAGGAAGGAAGGTAATCATGGTTCAGAGACCAACAATGAAATTTACACTAATAAAATGACATAAAAAATACGAAAGGAAAGAAGCTACACATGTGGATAGTTCAAGCCACCTTGCAAGGGACTGAATAAAAGCCATGCATGAAGCTGAAATGTGGCAATTAAAGGATAAAATACAATCGACTGAGGTTGACAAAGGAGAGATTGGGAATGAGGAAGTAGAAATGGAGAAGCTGTCAGAAGGTAGATAAGCACTGGAGATCAAGTGTGAGTTGGCCAAAAAGGTGTTATCAGGAAGACACAACATGAAGTGAACAGGATGATAGATAAAATCCTGGGAAGGAAACAGATAGGAGAAGAGGCATACAGATAAGTGTTGGTCCAATACTGACTGAAGGCATCTACTGCTAAAACCAAAGAATGAGGGACTGGAAAAAAATAAAAAAATAATAATAAAAAAAATTGATATTGAGATGGGTAGCAAAAGTATCCAGAGGTAGAGTACCTCACTGATTGCATAACCCTCACAAAACTTGGGAATATAGGATGACACCAAGAGAAGGACCCTGTCAGGATATGATAATTGAGCCACAAGATTCAACTCACCTGAAACATGACACACTACTAAGTGAGTGTGATATGAATATGGCCAGAACAGGAGTTTTAGCATTCTGAAACACAGTAAACAAAAACAGGTGTCACTTTGTCAATTAATGTACAAGACAACAGGAGATTTTACTAGAATGGATCAAGACCAATTTGCCTCATACTAAAGGTAAAACTGATCCAAAGCCTGACATGGCAAAATGCTCTAAGATATTTATGTTCATTGCAATCTCAACAAAAGACCGATGATCCAACATATCCAGAGAATCCATACTTGGTGCCCAACCTGTAAAAGAAGCATCTGTAAACAGATGCAGCTCGGACCATGGAGGTAGGAGACACACACCTGCCATTGTGTTGTCTCTCTTTAGCTACCATATGAAATCAACTTGAAGTGCAGGAAGGAGATAGATACAGAAGTCTAGAGGATCCCAAGCAAGGTTACAATAAATGTGCAGCACCCACTAAAGGGTACAAATAAAGCATGACCTACAGGTGAAAGGGCTTCAATGGAAGCCCATGTCCCCAAAAAAGGAAAGAACCTCACCTATCAGCAGATTGGAATTGGAAAACCATGTGCTCCATCAACCCTAAACAAAGAGGATAATTGGGTCCAACTGAGGAGGGAGTTGAAAAATACTCCCAAGTGAAAGAGGTGCTGTGCTGGGAGAAGGAAGGACTTCTCCAGCATGATGAGCCACCCCATTACAGTTGCAACCGAAATTAGCAAACAAGTGTGTTTGTGAGATGTATGTTGGGATAGAGCTAATAAAAGCTAGTCAGCCTTGTAAAGATGAGTCCAAAAACCTGGAGTAAATGCACGTGAATGTGTGAGGAAGGACTCCATGGGAAAAAATAAGAAAGACCAATGGATCTTTTGAGACTGAACAGACACCCATTCCCAGCCTTCTGGGGAAGCACCAAGAACCTGGAATAAAATCCTGAAGATAAATGATTGACAGGTTTGATAACATCCTAGAGAAAATAATTCTGAACCACCTCAGATAGATGCTGTTCAGAAAAAAAGGATTCCAAGGAAGCAAGGAAAAATGGAGATAATGGAAGTGGATGAGTACTGGAAAGGATAAACCTTCTAACCATACCCCCACACACCCTAGATTCTGAGGTGAAAGTGTGCCACAGGAGCACACCCCATCAACATGTTCCCACATTGCCAGAATCCACAAAATAGTTGCCTACACACTTGGCAGTGTGGGATTAGGCAATAGGCAAGAAAAGCTCCAAACAAAAAGGAGGAGTGTTGTTGAGTAGTCACCACCCTTGAATGCAATAATGTGGTAAGATCTCCAAAATTAACCTAAGTAAAAATGTGCCAACCATAGGGTATGTAAGTAGGACATAACAATGCATCCTTACCCAGGACTACAATAAGAGAGTACCCATGTTGGAAGTGAATAAACCAAGGATGAAAAGCACACCAAAGAAGAATAAAATAAAAGATCCAGTGTCCTCTAAAATTCTGTTGGGGAGCTGTGAATAACTGCAGACATGGAAAAAATTGGAAAAAAGGCAACTGCAGAGTGTGGTAAGGGTCCAACAGAGCCTGGGCCATTGGAAATGGGAAAAACATCACAGAAGTAACAGGGTCAGACCACAATCATGTAAAAAAAAACAAAAACAATTATCCTAAGTCCAAGGGGATGAGGCATAAAAAAAGACAACAACCTGTAAAGCTGTTGTGAAAACAAGAAACTATATCACACTGACTTTATATAAGGGCTTGAAACCAGTCTATTATACTGTTATACCTTTCACCTTTTTTAATATATCAATTTTGGCATTAGCTTTTAAGTTATTTTATCATCAAGGTTAAGTTGTTTCCAATGACGTTTTCTACAAAAATAAAGTATATAACAAATGCTCAATCTTGTTAATAAGCAGGACTGTCTTCTAGGTAGCACACTATCACAAAATATCCTAAGAAAGTATAAATACAAACAAACAGTAACAGTTGCTGTTTAAGCTGTTGCTCACAATTTTGCTAAAATGTCAAAGCAAAAAATATTTAATTCACAAAGTACAGAAGCATTTCACTAAATAACTGATAGTGAGATACTACTAAACAGATTCAAGACAGCAAAGTACATATACTAATTTACAATAACATTGTTTTACTATTTGAGCATGCTGGTTTAAATTGCAAGTAGTTTCTGTACAACAATCAACTATATTCAGTGATTATATGGTTAAAATAACAGTAGGAACTAGTTCAGAGTTCTTCTATGAAACAAACCTGGAGAGCTTAGTACTTTTTGGACTGGAAAAAAGGGTATTAAAAATTCTTCACAAGATATGCTCACGAGCAGCTCGTGCTTTACATCACTGAATACAGTAATGTGAGTTACGGGTTCACCGAGTGATTTACAGCTTGTGTGACAGGATTATTAGTAAGACATGGTTCAAAAGGCAATAAAACAATAAAATTAAGTATAAAAAGATGTAAACTGTTACGAGTTTTAAACTGCAAGCAACTAGAATTAAGATAAAGAAGTATGAAAAAAGGTAAGTTTCTATCGTAAATTTATTTTCAGTGTAAGAAAATGAGACCTTCTGATATGATTCATACCTCCTCTTACACAACAGTTAGAATCCTACATTGAGCAGGTGGAGAGACCAGTGTAAGAAAAAATAAGTGATTCCCTGTGGAAAGTGTCCACAGAGAATCAAACAGATGTGCCCTGTAACTCAATGGAAGTACACATGTTGGGGGACCACACGACTTCTGGAACAGGTATGCTCTTTGCCCTCAAAGAAGTGGAGTATTGTAAAATGGGTGGCATCGAGGTCTAGAGCTAGTAAAAGAAAGATCTTGGAAAAAATATATCAGGTGTAAATAATCAATGTAAGTCTCACTCCATCCTTAACCGTACAAATATGATCAGAAAAAAAAAAACAACTCCAGTAGAACAAGAGACACAAGTAGTATAAAGAAAAAATGGACACATAGCTCACTCCAAACCCACATGGAAAAAAATGGAAAGCCAATGGCCTGTTCACGGAATTATGAAGAAGAAGGCATTCAACATGACTTTGCTATGTATCTACTCAATCCCAATCATACAGACAAGGTTCCACATCTCGTCTTTGGGAGAGAATCTCACATAATATGAGAACCAGTATGTACAGTGTATGATGGCCAGGGCAAGCAGACCTTCAGTAATATATACACCAATCCCTCCTGTAAGTAAACAGTGCAAGTGTTATACTGCAAGCAACTAGAATTAAGGCATCTGCTGGACAAACTTCCAAATCAACCATAGAAGACAGGAAGTGCAACTAACTGGACCCTGACTTACAAAGCTGTGTCTAATCCTCAACTCCACTGAAAGAACAGGGAGTTATCCTGTACCCGGTATTATAAGCAGGAAAATAACAATTCTTACTCAACCATAACAGTAGAGTAGAAACATAGTGCATATGGCATTAAAAGAAGGACGTGGAATGCCTGATGAACCATAGGAACAGGGCATTGTATGTTCCACAACCAGTATTATGAAGCAGATGAAGTCCTCCAAGTTCGACCATAAAAGCAGGGAAATGAAACATTCTGCAACCAGAATTACTGAGAAGGGGACATCTGTAGGAACAGGGTACTATCTACTTGAACCTGGAATTACAAGGAAGATCCAGCATTGGCTGGATCAACATCAGCACACCTGGAATTAAACTTCCAAGGAGTAGAAGGAAGAAGAGTTCCCAGCTTTGCCCTCTTCTTAACGCTGTGGAGTGATACATAATGTTATGATGTGTGTTCTACATAACATAACGTTTTGGAACAACATGGGACCTATTGTTCCATCCTCTAAACTAAAACTATTAATAAATAAACTAAAAAAAAATCTTCAAGTCAGCCCTTATCATTTATATACTTATCAAGCTTTCTCTTAAACTGACTTTAATTTACTGCCTCCACAACATCTGAAGGCAACCCAATCCAAAGGCCAATCACCCTTTTAGAAAAACTAAACTGTCTTAATTCTTTCAGCATGTGTACCTTTTACTGCGCATGACACAAGGTTTTAGTGTCTTACATTCAAAATTTTATTAAACTACTTTTCGTTTATGTTATACCAATTAGAATAGCATAAAATCTAAGCTAATAATCAATATTTTAATAGTATACAAGTTTTAAGTTCTTAATTCTAAAAGGAAATATATAAAAAAATCCTGAATTTCCACTAGTGTGACACACATGACAAATTTTGTCTTAGCATGTCATCATCCCTATTTAATCCATCACCCCTTGAAACTGTACGAAATTAAATGTGAAATGCTCTCTATAAAATCGTTATTGCTTAAACATACCATAATTTTTTATGGCCACACCCACCTATCACATCCCCCCTTTCACAATTGATAGTTCTCTCTTACATTTAATTATATAATATTTATAACCAATAGAAAGTCAAGGTTTTCATCTATCAAATGGGGTTTTGTTGAACATTTTGTTTTGAACAGATAACTGTCAATGTCACTCAGAGTAGCAATTTTGTTCCTGTGGGAAGTTAACGACCAGCTTGGATGAATTTGTAACGACTTTTGTGGCATAGTTAGAAAGCCAGGAAAATTTTTAGAAGTGAATTTGTCTACTTTCTGCATGTTATTAGTCTATATTCTTTGATGCATTATTTAAGTAAATAAAAATTGTTAAGTGCTTTACCATAATCGCTAAAAAAAATCAGGCTTACCTCTACTCGACAATCAAGGGCAAGATTGGGTAAGTACTTCATTTCTTGTTTTTCATATTTATTCTTTATTTATTATTATAAAAGTAACTAAACTTAACAGTATGGATCTTTTTCAGTTATTTAAGAATAGAATAAGTAAAATAAGTAATAACAATAATAATAATATAATTAAAATTGTTCACGGAGCATGCACGCGAGTAGCTCGTTGGTAATGTAATTTGATAGTGTAACATGAGCTGCACATTCCCCGAGTGATTTACAACTTATAATGGCGTGGATAGCAGTTAGACACGGTTCAATGGGCAATATAAAGGGCAATAATATTTAATTATAAATAGATGTATAATGTTACGAACTTAGAGCTACTTAGGATAAACAAATATAGTTTCAGGTTACAATCTGAAGTCATACTAGAAAAAAAAGAAGGATAATTTATGTTTATTTCGATTTTTTTTTTGATGGTTATGAGGTCGGTCGATTTGACCAATACAGTTTTGAGATTATGGTAGAGAAAATAACATATAAACTATAAGGATTTAGTGAAGAAAAAACGTTTGAAATGCATTTAGGAGGTTTCAGGGATTACACAAAGGAAATTTGAGATTTTTGAGATGAAGAAAAGGATTTTTAATTTTAACATAAAAATTACTTTGCACATGGGCTATTCAAAACAAATACTCAATATATTCATGGACAAAACTTTATTTTATTTTATTAAAAGTACTTCACTAAGAAATATGACTTTTTGTATGTGAAAGACTTGTAATATTAATTGAAAGACTGCCAAATTTTGTGAAGATATACCCAATATATAGAAAGTTATAAGTATTAAATTGGTGTCAACTTTAAACGAGTACAGAAGGTCATGTGACTCGGTCAAATCGACCAACCTCGTATCGAAAGATTTAACTGAAGATGATTCCTACTTTGCCAAAATTTATATTTGTGTCCCCTATTCCTACTATTCTCACTGTTGAATATGAAAAAAAAATGATGCATTAACACTATAAGTTCTTTTTACAATCTTAAACACCTCAATCAGATCCTCCTAACTTTTCTTTTTCAAGAGAAAACAATTTAAGAGGTTTCAGCCTCTCCTCTATAACAACCCCTCCATCCCAGGCACCATTCTAGTAACCCTTCTCTGAACCCTATCCAACAATTCAATGTCTTTTCTAATGTAAGGAGCCCAAGACTGAACACAATATTCCAAATGTGGCCTAACCAGTGACCTATACAATGAAATTATAATCTATTTAGACTTGTATTCAATATTTCTGTATATACAGCCTAAAATCCTATTTGCCCTACCACTAGTAATAGCACACTGCTTGGATTGCTTTAGAGACTGATCAACTATTACACCAAGATCCTTTCTTT
>NW_013667970.1:107618-114346 GCF_000517525.1 Limulus polyphemus | reverse complement strand
CATTTGCCATTTATTTGCCCAAATCACTAATTGATCAGATTTCTCAAAATATGAGGAGTTATAAAAGCCAAAATGCATTTATACAGATAGAATAATTCGATTACCATTTTAGTGACAGGGGTGCAAGGGTGAAACCTTATAAGTGTAGTGAGTGTTGGTATAATAAGCCTTAAGACATAGTGAGGGATCACCTAGCCTAGAATAAAGCGCATAAAATTTATCATGAAAGTAAAAATAGATTCAATTTTAGATTTAAATTATTTCTGAATTAAGCTATTTTCTGTTATATTACCAATGTTTTTGATAAAAACAAACCTCTTATCAATGGAGACTCTAACTTAAGAAATCAACAACTATTTTCCAGTTTTGTTGTCTATATATTTCATTTTATACTTTTAGTACAGAAACTAAAAACAAAATTTAGTTACACTTTTGTTGTTAAGCCATTGTTGGAATGTCATGCTACCAAAATACATTGGCTTTTCTATATATAAGAAGTTGTTAATCTAACCAATTTTTACCAATATTTATTCTATGAATATGCCACAAATTTATTTCATACTAACAAGAGAAGCATTGGTAAAAAGATGCAGGTCTGGATAAGGAGGAGGAAGAGGAACACCAATTGTAGCATTGCATCTGTCCAACCACCAAGCAAGGTCCAAAATATTGGAGAAAAAAATTATTGAAAAGTGAAAATAGCGAGAAACACGTCCGACTTATAGTGTGTCAATCGAGAAAGTGAGGTTCACATAAAATAGTATAGATGAAGGTAGCTGCTCTGGGAGTGTATCGTTCTCTTCTGTTGGAGAGTTGTTGCATGCTTGAACTTATGGGGTATAAAGGCTAGATATTCAAGCAAGAAAATTTGTTTCAATGCATAAGATGGCAGTGGATGATCAAAAAAGCTATTGTGTGAGAAGAGATTTGTATCGCATCGGAATATGAAGCTTTACCAAAAAAATTTATTGATATTTATTTAGGAGGTTTTAGAGGTTATGGAAATAAAATTTGAAAATTTTCATATGAAGTATTTTTAATCTTAACATAAAACTTACTTTAAACTCATAGCAAACATTCTGTCTCCATATATTCAAGAACAAATCTATAGTAAAAATAGTTAATAAAAAAAAACTGACCTTTTGTGTATAAAAGGCTTGTAATGTTTACTGAAAGCCTGCCAAACTTCATGAGGATACACAAAACTTATAAAATATATTATAGTATGAAAGCTGATGCTTATCTTGTATTTACAAGCTCAGTCACATTGACCAACCTCGAACCAGCATGAAGTGTTAAATAATGTATCTAAGAACTCTGAATAATAATACTCACAAAGCAAACAATGTTCTATAACTACCATAATTTAACTGGCTTTCTAACTATGGAATAACAGCCTAAAAATAGTTCCTAAAGCTTCTGAATCTGAACATCATGAGAGAAACTTTCAAATATAATACATCATATGATAGACTAAAACTTTGCCTTTCTATTGGTTATAAATAATATAGTATAAAACGTTACAGAGAACTATTGGCAATTTGTGAAGATAGGATGTGAAAGGTGGGCATGGCAAGTGGTTTAATGCCAAAGAAACAAGTCCTCTTACTTCTTCATAGTATAAGTAATATTTAAAGTTTTGTATAATTTTATTTCCAGCTGGAGCTCTCTTGATATGGATAAAATGTGCATGTCACGATTTTCTACAGAATTACATTCAAAATTTAACTAAGCAAGTTTATTATCAATCTATATGAATAAATTTGGAATGAAAAAGTAGTTAAATACAATTTTAATATTATACATGTTTTAGTTTCTTAGCTTCAAAATGGAAATATTTATATAAATTCTCAATCTCTTCTTCTCTACATACTATGACATTTGATTGCTCTGAATTGTCCATTTTCTGGTTTTTTCTCCTCACCTGAATATGACCATCCTGAGTGTAACATAGATTACTCATCATAGTATAGGTATTACTAAAGCATAGCTCAGTTTTTATAGCCTTCAACCTTCTTTCTTTAGAGAGATATAAACCAGAAAGTTAGACCGACTTGCTATGCTTTCCTATCACACCTTCTTATTAACAAATTGCCAATAACTTTCTCTCTGACATTTGCTATTGCATCATTTATAACCAACAGAAAGACAATGTTTTAAATTAATGAATGACAATTCTATCTTGTTTCCAGTTATTTCACGTACAGATTGAAAGTTGCTATTGGCCATTCAGATCAAAGAGCTGAAGGAATTACTTAAAGGCACTTATGCCTTAGTTAGAAATTCCCTTAAATTATAATAGTCATAGAACATTGTCTGTTTTGTGTGCATTATCATTTTGTGTACTTCAGTGCATTTCACAAATAAACAAAAATTATTTTAGTTACTAGTAATGTAACTACAAGTAACTAGGGTTAAGTTTTGTTGAAGAACCGACAACAAAACAACAGAAGCCAAATGTAAGTACTAAATCTCTTATGTTTAATGTTTATTTCTTATTTATTGTTATAAAAGTAATTAAGACACAAAAATTAGAAACTTATTAGGCTGGATAAGGTTATATAATTAAATAATAACAATAATAATGAAATTTCTCCATGAGGTATACTCCAAGTAGCTTGTGCATTACGTAATTCTCATGCGATTTACATCTCTTATTGCAAGATTATTAGTTGGACATGATTCAAAGGGCAATAAAACAAACTTAAATAAAAACAAATGTAAACTGGTATGAGCCTAAAGCTGTTTCAGATAAAGAATTGTAATTTTCTGTTACAATCTGCAGTCATTCTAAAAAAAAGAAAAGCAATTTAGATTTATTTTCTACTTTTTTTTTATGATCGTTATAAAATCTGTCTAATCAATCAAGGCTATACAGTGTTAAGATAGAAACAATAACAGATAAAATATAGTTTTCCTGAACAAAAAACTTTTGATAATCATTCAGTAGGTTTTAGAGGTTGTGCAAATGAAATCTGAAAGTAGAAGATGAAAAAATATTTGTAATCTGAACATGAAACTCATCTTGCACTCCTAATACTCAAAATCTTGGTCACGTTCTGGTTCTATACATTCACAGACAAATCAAAGTTTTTGTGTACAAAAGATTTGTAATGTTTTCTAAAAGCTTGGCAAATTTTGTGAATCTTTTACTAAATTAAAGGTATGGTATGTATACTTTCACGGTTATATGGTGGCTGCAAGGTCAGCCAAAATGACCCTGCCCATACAGAAAGAGTTAATTAAAATGTTTGCCTGCAATAACTTAAAATTCATTGAACAATAAGAATGGTTTCATAATAATGCAAAAATTTGGCTTATGTTAAAATTGATCAAACTGGATTGTTACTTTTCTGTGATAATATAAAGCATAATCATTGTTGTTAGAATTTTTTTAATTAGTGAAAACAATAGATTAATGTCACATGAGCAATAGTGGCACATCTCTTTAGTGAAAAACAAAATTAGTGGAAAAATATATCACCCAGAACAAATCATATGTCATTGTAATATCCTTGTGAAACATTTTGCTTTCATACTCTACCTATCTGTAAATATTTATTTATCTATCCATCCAATCACACACACACTTAAATTTCCATAGACATTAACACAGAATTTGTTCCTTTTACCTTTAAGTTCTTCTCAACTTACCATCATCTCAGTGGTGCCATTGAGCTTCATTGTGCAAGAACCCTACAAACAATAAACAAGGTATGTCCACAAGTTTAAACCAGATGGAAAGTAATGATTCTCTGAAAAAACAAAAAACTTTTTTGCTTTTATTAATATTTGATATAAAGGGATTTAATAATTTAATAAAAAAAAAGACAGATGCAGACTATAACATCCTTTAAATCACAATAGACTGATAACTCTAAAGGAGAAAATATGTAAAGCACAAGTAAACATTCCAAACCCTCCACAAATATTATCATTTTTGGTGAGTGATAAACAAGATTACATTGGTTGTGAAAATAGCTGGAAGAATGAAAGTCAGAGTCAAAAACAATTACTAGATAAATTATAAAAAAGAATTACTATACAGTAAGTTGATATGAAGATACAATTACAATAGACAAAACACACTGTATTAATAACAAATATATGACTTATCCTGAAGATACAGATAAACTAAAAACTAACCAAATTGATCTCACAAAATTTATGTTAATACCAATCAACACAGTATGTTTATACTATTTTTGCTGCTGTTTTAACAGAACACACATAATTGATGTTGGGTAACAACCAATACATTATATTTAGCCTGTGTAAATACTTTTCACTGTAACAAACAGTAAAACTGTATTTGTTAACTGAATTTGTTAAATGTATTCTTAGTACTTTTAAGTCTAGGTTCAATAGTTCAAATATATATATATATATATTGTTGCGTCAGCGAGGTCACGTGACTAGTGTCACACCACGTTTCTAGAACTATCTTGTTCCTTCTTGAATGCCCTAGCATTTACTAGATATATGTTTGTCTGGTATATATATAAGATGCTCACAACGTGACAACAATGTGCGTAGGTAGTGAGTAATTGAACTGCAGTCAGGAAGTATTGTTGAAGTTAACGTTCGTTGTTAAAACGTTTGTAAAAGGGCAACTGTTGAAAATAAGTGTATCGGTAAAGTTATATTCAGAAAGAATAAACCAGTTTTATTAAGTAAGGACTTGTGTCGCTAAAGTTTCGTCGGAATGAAGTTACGGAAAATCAATTAACAAACTGAGACGTAACAATATATATATATATATATAAACAACTATACTAAAAACATACTAAAATTTTCTCAGATGCCCTCTAAAGATGTGATTGATTCCCTGAAAAAGAGGTGGATTCTCACTGAGGACAAACCATTGCTCATGTTTTTTGCTTCCTCAGAAGAAGAAGAGACTCTTTATTCCAAGTCAGAGGAAGAAGCCACAACACCAACAATGAATTGTGAAGAACCAGCTGATGGATTCTCTTTTGTTTGAGGAGCCTGACATACACTCAAGGATGACCCACAACAATCTGAAGATACTGCTACTAGTCATTCCATGACCAGCCAAAATGGCCAGAGGCAAGAAGACACAACAAAAGCCTCTGGCCTGTAGTGTACAATGGAAATGGGAAATCCTCAAAGATGAGCAGCCCAAATTGTTGAGGGAATTCATTCGAGGATGAGTTGCAAGCAGTGCAAGGTTCATCTGTGTGTAAGGCACTTTGAGGAGTATCATACTTCTAAGACACTTCAAAGAAGATTACTTTCTTTTTACTAAAGCTCGTCAATATATGATGACTAATTAGGTTTTCTAACTTTTGTACTTGTTACAATTGTTCTAAAAATAAATTGAGGCATCACATTTCTAGTCATTTTATTAGAAAGAAAAGTAAAAGTCAGTCTGATTCTTTTTATTTTCTTCTTCATATTCTATTTTCTTAAAAACTGAAGTTTTTTTAGTAGAGGTTTGGTGTTTATAACACCTTGCTTTTTTAATACTTGTATTTTTTTAAACCATCGCTCAGCATTTATATTTAGGCCTTTCCATTTGTTTAATGTTTAAAAACTTTCACATCTCATTGATTTTATCAATGTTTATTTCACTTCTTGTATAGCCAATGTTTTTACAAAGACAAATTTGTCTATGAACATGATTTGGAAGAGCATACATATTCAATTTTTTGTATACCTTGAATATAATTCTTATTTATTGTACATTACTGTGCCCAATTTTCATTCTATCTTTAGAGATATTCTGTGTTTCAGTTTCTGCTCAATACTTATGTAGAAAGTTTTTAGTACTTGTCTGAACAATGTACCACTTTAAAGACTGTATGTAAGCTCTTCACTGTTTGGTTTCAACTACTGATCTAAGCTTGGTTATTCATCTTCAGATAACTTTTGGTGATAATGTAGAGCTTCAGTTTTCTTATTTTTTCATCTATTTATGATTCATACAAAAAATGTATGATAAAGACTTCAGTGTACATATACAAAGTGTATAAATGGAGAGTTTGTATGTAAGTTCTTAACAGTTTTGCATCATCTACTGATGTGCTTGTTTATACATCTCAGTATAGCTTTTTACTAACAGGGTTAAACTACTTTTTATTTAGTTTTGCATGTACAGGGATCCCTCGATTAATGCGTTTTCGTTTAATGCGCTTAAATTTTTTTATAACCAATATTCGATTAGTGCGATAACACTTATTTCATTTTAACCATAGTAATTGAAAAGCAAGTTTTAGGCACCGAAACTAAATTAAAAAATAATAATTAAAAATAGAAAATGAGTAAGTATTTTACTTGTCAAGTTATTACTAGAGTGTCCACCCCGAGGACTCCGACCCTGTCACCCCAGGGTATTTTAGCGATTTTTTCACCCCTTGCCCCGGGGTAAAATACTTGAAATACCCCGGGGCAAATCTTTACTATTTTACTGAACAAATATCTTTTTCATAATAATAATTCATAAAAACCATCGTACTCATCAAAATTATTGTCACCATGATGATCGTCGTTGTTTATAGGAAACGCACTATAGATTTGAAATATAAGTCAGTGAAAAATGGTAAAACCTTTGCTATGGCTGGTGAAAGAAATTTGGAAAATGAAAGAGAAACATTTTAAGAGAAGAAAGATCTGAAGAAATCGTTGGCTATGAGTTTAATCGCTTTTTTTAATTTTCTTTAATCACTCTAATTCACATAGATTTGGGCTCACTAAATAATTTTATT
>NW_013667970.1:99162-106644 GCF_000517525.1 Limulus polyphemus | reverse complement strand
CGAAATCAAAATGTTATCATGATTAAATTAGAAAGATTGCTAACTATCTGGATAGAGGACTGTAACCAGAAAAGAATTCCTTTAAGCACTGATCTCATAAAAGAAAAAGCATTAAGTCTATTTTCAATCTTAAAAGAAGAAAAGTTCAAAGAAGAGACAAAGGAGTTCCATGCTAGTGCTGGATGGTTTGAGAAGTTCAAGAAAAGAACTAGCCTGCACAATGTAAGAATTACAGGGGAAGCAGCTAGTGCAGATAAGGAAGCTGCTGATGAATATCCTGAAGTTCTGAAGAAAATTGTGGAAGAAGGAGGGTATTCGGATGAACAAATTTTTAACGTCAACGAGACGGGATTATTTTGGAAAAGGATGCCTTCCAAAACTTTTCTAGCCAAATCTGAGAGTTCCAGTCAGAATATAAAGCTGCAAAGGATAGACTAACCCTTTTATTGGGCAGCAATGCTAAAGGAAATTTGAAATTAAAGCCTTTGTTGGTTTATCGAGCTTAGAATCCAAGAGCTCTTAAATGTATAAATCAAGGACAATTACCAATAATATGGAAATTTAATAAAAAAGCATGGGTAACTAAAGCTTTGTTTGAAGAATGGTTTGTCACGTATTTTTGTCCAACGGTTGAAGACTTTTGCCGAAGAACAAATTTAGATTTCAAAGCTTTGCTTATTTTAGATAATGCCCATGGTTATCCCTTTGGTTACGATTCAATGTGCAAAAATATCCAAGTGACATTTTTGCCCGCAAACACTACCAATGAACCATGGCGTTATCGCGACCTTTAAAGCATACTACCTGAGAAAGACTTTCCAACAAGCGATTCAAGCAACATCTGGAGAGAATTCTATGACACTAGTTCAATTTTGGAAGAAATTCAGTATTAAGGATGCTATTGATAATATTCATCAAGCATAGAATGAAATTTCAGTTAAAAATATGCAAGGTGTTTGGAAGACAGTTTTTCCACACTGTGCACAAAATGTCACAGGCTTTTCAAAAGATACAGATGAGGTCATTACAGAGATTACTCATACTGGAAAAGAACTTGGCTTCGCTGAGATTGATGATGAAAATGTGCAAGAATTGCTAGAAGCTCATTCAGAAGAACTAACCAATAAGGATCTTATAAACTTGGACACTCAGAGAGCATATAAAGACATTGATGAATGTGAAGAAATCTTACCTATCCGCCAGCATAAGATGACAAAGAAGGAACTAGAAGAACGTTTCACGGTTATTGAAGAATTTGAGGGAAAATGTTTAGAAACAGACCCTGATGAAGACAGAAGCCGTCAAATTTGCAGAAAAATTGATGAGGCAATTTCTCAGTACTGCCAATTATATGAAGAACAGAAGTATACGATATGATAAGTTTTTCATAAAAAAATGAGATCGATAAATTTTAATTCATTGCATTTTTTTCGTATTTTCTTATATACCTATACTTTGATTACAAAATACGCAAGATAGAAATTAGTTGTGAATGAGAATGAAAATTAAAGTACGAATTACATGATTTCCTATAAGTTATAATATTCGATTAGTGCGGCTCTTTTAAAGAACACATTAACCGCACTAATCAAGGGATTCCTGTACTAATGATTTGCCTAAAATTGTATGTATATTTCACAGTGCATAACTTACCAGTTTGATTTTGATTGTTTTTCATTACCAGGTAGCTAACAGATTTTTTAGCCCTTTTGAGATGAGTCACAGGTGAAAGGCCATGACATATCATTTGTTGACTTGCATTCAAAATTTTACTGAACTACTATTTCATGAATTTATGTCAATAACTTTGGCTGAAAGGTGAGTATAATAAAAATAATAAATATATATATAAATGTACAATGTTATGAGATTTAAGCTATTTAGTCGAAACATTTGTTTGTTTTATAATTTGTGTTTATTCTAGAATGAAAGAGGCATAATTTATACTTATTTCTTAATTTTGTATGGTGGTTGCAAGATCGGTCAAATCTACCGAACCCATACACAGATTAATTACTGAAAATAATAGATAAAATATAAAGTTTTTTTTATTAAGAAACGTTTGATAGCTATCTGAACATTATAAAGATTTTGCATGTGAAATTTCAAAATGTTCTTATGCATTAAAAGTATTTTTAATCTTAAAATTAATATTACTATGCATGCAAAAAATATTGCTTTACAAACCTTAATTGATATTTTGCGTATGAAAGCATTGTAATGTTTACTGATAATCTGCCAAATTTTGTTAACATTCACTTACTAATTTAAAAGATATAGCTTAAAAACTATAACAACCACAAAATGTTTACAAGGTTGGTCCCAGGGACCGAGTCTGTGATGAAAGAGTTAACTTAGTAACCATGTTGAACTGAAGTGTTAATTTCTTTTGCACTATATTCACGAGTTGTAATAAAATATATAAAGAATATCTATATATTTACTTATCCACCTTATAATTTACACTTTTACTGCTAACTTTTAGTATTTGTGATCATTGATGCTCCTCTTTTGTATATGTACCTTGATTTGTAACTTTATATTATATAAATATTTATGTATATATATATTTATAATATATTTATGTAATTTCATTTTCTCCTTTTATAACATTTTTGCAAAATATCAAAATAAATTATATTATATAACCATTAGTTCTGTTTTTATTTATCCAAGTGTGGGTCTTAGACGACAGAGCAAAGATAGTAAAGAATGAAAAAGGAATTATGAGAAGCCAAACTATTGAAGAACTACTACTAGTATTAGTAGTACATACAAATGTCACAAGCTTATCTTTCTAAATAGTGAATTATATTTTTATTATGAACTAAATATAAAAATAAGCTAAATTATTTTACTTAGACCTGCTAATCTAAATGCAAAAGAATATAATGAACACAACCTCTTTCAGTTCAAAGCACTAAGACTAATCCACTTGTAAAGACCATGCACTAGAAACATCAATAAATCTTAACCCTAACATTCTTTGAGTGAACTTCTTTCCTAAAAACATTTATTTTTAGTTAATAGTGCAACATAATGATTAACATGAATAGATAAATGATATAGCATGATTTTCAAATCTATAGAAAAATCATATAAGTCATATATGTGCCATGCAGTTCTTTTCAAAGGCAAGATTTTTACAATGTATAACAAAAGACTATGGCCTCTAAACTAAGTACAGTATAAAAATAAAATGCCAATTTTTATAATAAATACTACCCACTTTCCTATTTCAACACATGCTTTGTTTATTATTCTATGAGTGGCAAAACATGAAATATAGTGCATTAAATAAGTTGGTACTGAAATTGACACCATAAGACTATGATTAGTTAAAATTTTTACCACAGAGGTTGAATATGCCCAGACACTTTTTCATAAAGGAAAATACCAATAATAGGTGACAGAACAAATGCAAGGAAAAATATTTTACAAATTTTTAAAGAAAATGTTTTAGCCTTAGAGGGTACTTATTTACAGTCTAAAACATATTTTTAGCTCATTATTATGCTAATACTTCAAAAAATTAAATCTGAAATAATATTTTAAACAAGTTCTCTATAATTTTTGGATTCATAAGTGTGGTTTTTCCCTCAGGGCAAGATAAAATGTATACGGTAATCACAGAATTAAAGAACAATACTCCTATAGCTGTCAGACATAACATACCACAAAAACATCATAAGAAATAAAAAGTAATACATCAGAAACTAGAAAAAATCCTACGACTAATTAATTGGGAAATATTTCAAAACTTGATTACCCAATCTCACCATTTTCAAAAGTACTATTTGAATTTAGATTACACAGAACTAAATTTCATCTCTCTTCTCTGAAAATGAATGGTTTAAACTCCTCTCTTTTCAAGGCTGAGAACCAGTCACAATTCTCAAGGTTTCTCCTGGCAGCACATTAAATGTGGGCTCAAACAATAAATTCATAGTTGGACAAACAAAATGAACAGAAACAACACAGACATCAAGCTAACTGAAAATAACTATAAGCTTAGGAGCTTGCATTTTTATATCCAAAAATTCAGGCACCTGGAGATATCAAAGAAGTGAATTTTAATTAAACTGGATAAGCACTAAATAATGTTACAATACAAGTTCTGCAATATTCTAAAATAAAAAGATTTGTAATACAATTAACATAATTCTTTTTCAGTTAAATTCAATTTGATCTGCAATGAGTGACCCAAATTTTCATTTGTTCAAATATCTATCAGTTCAAGCTCTTCTGTGTGTAATGAAAATTTATGCCAGTAATGCTTCAACAGATATGAAGTTAAATTCTACTTCCTGATTCTATCTTTACATCTTCAACATAAGAATTTATTTTTTTAATGCTCGTTTTTCTTTTTTAAATAGGAGCCTACACAAGTTTCAGGCTCCTACAGTGTAACATCACATTTCAATGTTTTTAAATTTTATCAGAGTAAGATGTTTTGCACAAAACGACTTATGTCACACTGTATCAAGCATTAAACTGTATCATAAATGTCAAAATTAGCAGGTGAGTGATGTCAGAAATATTTCTGTGAAACTCATTTGAAAAAAATGAAATTACTTCCTCTCATCTTCAACTTTCTATTTTTTGATTAATCTTTACAATCAAAGACATTTAACTTACTAGGGGTATCATGGAATGTACCAATGAAATGTCTTTATTCTCCAACATTTTCATGTACCTTACAAGAGCTGTTTCTGAATGATACCTGAAAGTAAACAAGTGTTCATAAATATTCATTATCATACTAAAAATTTGCATTCTAATTAAGAATGACAAAATTAAGCTAAAATGATATATATGTATAAACACATACATGCATATATCCCTATGAATTTGTTTTTATTCTTCAGAAAAACATTTTGACAAGAGCCATCTAAGAATAGACTGAATGATATATTGTCCCTAACCTTTTATTAACTGTGTTCTACAGCAAAACAAATAACATTTGGAAAACTGAAACAAAACATGCATGGATATATATAATATACTAAATAAAACCATAAATTTAAACTGCTTAGTTCACTCAATAATAAACAGTCATAATTGTAGGGCAAGATGATGATAGTATTTTGGCATGTTCAGTGAAATATGGACAGCCATTTTTATTGACCAGTCAGCTTGGGAGAGTGTACTCTTGTAGCATAAAAAAAGGTCAAATATAATTGTATGCAATCCTTGTTTGACACAAGAAAACACAGCTAGTTATAGTAAATCTTTACAAGCATAATTTATTGAGGTAAGGCTTAGAGCAATCAAAATATTTCATTGCTAGTCTTTAACAATATAGGAGGCAGAGCTGAAAAGGGTCTGAAGTTGACAGAAAAGTCATACCTACTTATGTTCTTATATTTCATAAAATTAAAACAAAATAAGTTATGGTAGCCAGAATTTCTAAATTGGGTCTAACTAGAAAAATATTTTCAGTCTGTTTTAAGATTACAGAATATAAACAAGTATTTTCCAACTTGGAAACTGTATGTAAAATCATGCTGTACCTGAAAAATGGTATTGGAGCTATAAACTTTAAATCCTGACAAAGTATAGTTAAACTATAAATTAAGTTTAGAGTTAAGACTGAACAGTACAGTGATCTCTACAAAAAGTAAACGCTAGAATACTTGTATTAAACAGTCATATAAAACATGTTAGTAGTCTAAAAAAGGGCTTTTGAATAATATAGGTTAAGTATCTTAGTTTAAAAATTTAAACAGTAGTTAAATAATTTTAAAATGCAATTTTCTTAGACAATCAACCATGCATTCACACTTGACAGAAAATGACCAAATATGTAACCAATAAGTCTTGTAAAAGTAATACCGATTTTCTTTTAGACTGGATAAAATCAACAGTATTCAAAAATAAGAGACAGAGAGATTATGTGCTGATGTATCCACAAATATACTGCATCTCTCAGTTATGTGATCCATAAATTTTCAAACAAGTATGATGGTACTCATAATCCTTGAAAACAATGTTCATCCACAAAATAATTTTGAATAATAAATTCAGGAACTGTTTTGTTCTTTTAGAGCAAAGCCACAGTGGACTATCTGCTGTGTCCAGCAAGGGAAATCAAGCCTTGGATTTCAGTATTGTAAGATAGTAAAGTTAGAGTTGTCCCCATTAGGGGACAAGTTCTGGAACTGTGTGCCAACTTCATTTAACACTTTAAAGATGGGCTTGGTCAATTTGACTGACCACGTGACCTTTTTGTATTAATTTAGTCCTTATACATTTAATACTTATAACTCTCAATATAGAGGGTATATCTTCACAAAATTTAGCAGTCTTTCAGTTAATATTACAAGTCTTTCACATACAAAAAGTCATATTTCTTAGTGAAGTACTTTTAATAAAATAAAATAAAGTTTTGTCCATGAATATATTGAGTATTTGTTTTGAATAGTCCGTGTGCAAAGTAATTTTCATGTTAGATTTAAAATTCCTTTTCTTCATCTCAAAAATCTAAAATTTCCTTTGTGTAATCCTTAAAACCTCCTAAAAGCATTTCAAACGTTTTGTTTCAGTAAAACTTTATAGTGTATCTGTTATTTTCTCTACCCTATCTCAAAACAGGATTGGTCAATTCGACCGACCTCGTAACCACCAAATTAAAAATCAAAATAAAACTAAATTAACCTCTTTTTCTTTCTAGAATGACTTCAAATTGTAACATGAAACTACATTCGTTTATCCTAAGTAGCTCTAAGTTCGTAACATTGTACATCTATTTATTATTAAATTTTATTGTTTTATTGCCCTTTGAACCATTTCTAACTACTATCCACACCATTATAAGTTGTAAGTCACTCAGGGAATGTGAGGCTCATGTTGTGCCTCATAGAATTACATTACCCATGAGCTGCTTGCATGAATGTCTCTTGAACCATTTTAATTATATTATTATTACTTATTTTACCTAATCTAGTTTTAAATAACTTAATAAGATCCATATTTTTAGATTTTAGTTACTTTTACAATAATAAATATAAAAAACAAGAAATAAAGTACTTACCTAATCTTCTTTTTTCTTGCTGTCGGGTTTCGAAGACAGTTAAGCCTAATTTTTTATAGTAATGATAGTAATTCAGTTAATAATTTTTTCTAATCAAATAATGCACCAAAGAATATAGACTAATAACATGTAAAAAACAGACAAATGCCCTTAACTCTAAAAATTATCCTGGGTTTCTAGCTATGTGACAAGAAACAGTACAAATTCATAAAAGCTAGTCGTTAACTTTTCCACAGGAACGATGTTTCTACTCTGAGTGAAATTGACGGTTATCTGTTCAGAATACAATGTTATACAATATGTCATTTGATACATGAAAACCTTGACTTTCTATTTATTATAGGTAATATATACAATGAAATGTAAGAGAGAGAGCTATCAATGAACTGTGAAAAAGAGGATGTGACAGGTGGGTGTGGCAGGGGGGGGCTGGTTTTCTATTCAATAGC
>NW_013667970.1:94253-98952 GCF_000517525.1 Limulus polyphemus | reverse complement strand
TAGCTCTGTAACCAAACAAAATTGAAGGCTATAAAAATTATGGTTTGTCTGAGCAATAATGATTTTATAGAGAGTAATTTACGTTTCATTTCGTACTTTTTGAAGGGTGGTGGATAAAATAAAGATGATGACATGCTAAGATAAAATATGTCACGTGGGTCACACTAATGGAAATTTGGGATTTTAAAAAATATTTCCTTGCAGAATTAAGAACTTAAAACTTATAGACTATTAAAATATGGATTATTAGCTAAGGTTTTATGCTATTCTAATTGGTATAACTTAAAAAAAAAGTGGAATAATAAAATTTTTAATGTGTCATGTGCAGTAAAGGATACCCAGGGCGAAAGGGTTAAACAAAAAGCAATTACAATAACAGAATGTATGATGAAATTGGAGACAGATATAGCATGAGAAAAGTATATGGGAAACAGAAAACAAAATATAAATAAATTCTGGTACAAAATAAGACAGTCCATTAAACCTATTCTAAGTAAAAGAAATGTTCCTAACTAAATAACTCTCCTTTTCATGTGGAAAAACACAATAATCATGCTACGTGTCTGACAAACTATGAGCAAATTGATTATAAATTTCGACCTCAATGTTTTTTAATTGTAAAAAGAAACTTACTATTAGAATGACATCTAAAGAAGAAAGATCATGAATCAATCCCACATTTTTTCAGCCAAAAGTTCTCAAAATTATGCAATACTTTGAAAATTATTAACTTAAAACAATCTGCAACATCACATTTCAAAGCTTACAATAAGTAACAAAAATTACAAAATAAAGCCTTTTCTTATTCATTCTCTTCCAACTTTTGAAATGCTAACTGAAATGTTTTAAACACTTTTAATTACTGAGCTTTCTTCTCTTCCAATAATAAATTCTGTTTCATTCTAGATGTTAGTTTTTTGTTCAAGGTTTAATCTTTACTATATGCAAAAAAATAAATAAAAATGTATGTAACCAATGTCAATGTTTCTACTGATCATAATCGTTCTGACTCTTAAAATAAAAGATACATTATTAGTAGTTATTACATGATTATAGCCAAAAAAAGGGCCTATGAGATACAAATGTGATGGATTTGAGGAGAAAAGAAATGTACAACCATTCAAAAGGCTTACTACTTGCTATGAAAATTTACTGATATTCCTAAAACACATTAACAGTTTGTAAGCTCAGGTAAAAAACATATAACTTTCAGATTTTGTTGTAGTAACAGCATTTCTCCAATAAGTAGAAGACAAAGAAAATTCAGTTGTAAAAGTTCAAAATATTAAAAAAAAAACATTCCAAATGAACTAAAGAAAGAAATCAGATTTATTAAAAATGAAGATTTTTACCATAAATACTAACTTAAACAACTTAATATCCTATCCTATGGATAATTTCTTTTCCAGGGCTTACATTTATACAAGAGCTTTTGTTTTAAAGAAAACAAAATACTTCAAACAATATTTCATTTTAACAAAAAAAAACTTTAACGAAAAAAAAATGTTTAAAATTATTGTATGTGTAAGACTTAGAGAAACATAGATGGGAAATGACTTCAATGTAAACTTCTGCTTACATGTTAAATACAGGATGAATCAGATACTTTGATGTCCGCTCAAATGGTGTGCCATATATACTTTCTTCAAATTTCTCAGTTGAAAAATTTACTATCTCTTCCTGCACAAAATAATAATAATCAATCTCACCTCTAAATGTAACTCACAAAACTTAACTTCATTCATGAAATAAAGAAATATATAAAAAACATGAAAAACAGTCATTATTCAATATTAATTTTTTATCTTGTAACAAATTCAGACTTCATTCATAAATCTGGAATAAAGGTGACATCAGATGAATAAAGTTTGAAACTGCTCCTTTTCATGGTCAAATTAGTTGGGTAATTTTCTGCAGAAGCATAAAAATAGGAGAGAAACATAATTTAATCAATTACAAGCCAAACCTATGAAGTTGTAACAAAATGAAAGTGTTAAAGCAATGAATACCAATTTATATATTAGTAAAAGAAGAGATGAAATTTTCTTGTAGAAATATTTCTAGCTTTATATAGATACTGAAACTACATTACAACAAAATTATTGATATCAACAATTTTACCAGACAAAACAACTTTATTTTTAAGATTGGATAACAAAGAAAAAGCTACCAATCTGTAGGTCTACAGGATATAAAATAAGTATGTATAAGTTCTAAATTGTAATCAAAATCCCACTAAATTAAAAAAATGAAGGAATAACTAAGTCACTTAGTTACAAAACACAAGCGTTATGTATTTGTAATCTTGTTATACTGTGAATTATCTAATGAAAAATGTATGTGAAACATTTATTTTATTACTTATATTCCAAAACATACAGACACTACAATAGTTGCAAAAAACACCACATACGAGTGTTAAAGTTATAAATGTTATAGCTAAGTGAACCATGTTATAAAGCTCTTCAAACATGTTTTTTTTCTGGTCATTATATATATATATATATATATATATATATAGCTAATGATGGAATCTGAAAATAAAACACTTATTTGTCTTTAAATAACCATACTTATTTATAGAATTGAATCACATTTTGTAAAACACTAAAAATAACCTGCATAAATTAACAAAACCAGAATTTCAGTATTAGTTTTTCAACTGTTTTGATACTACTCACAGATACAGTAAGTCTATAAATAATGATTATTGTATTCACATAAAAAGTTTTATGCTTATAAGAATTACTATAAAAATGAACTAGTTCTTAAAAGTGAACTTATTTCACCTACAGGAGTCACTAAAAGCAAATAATTGAAAAAGAAAAGTAAAAAGAGAAACATCAGTTTGCTTAGTTCATAAAAGTTCACAATATGACATATTTTCATAAAGTGGAAAATTGTAATACATGTCTCCTGCTTTGCTAGTTTTTTTTTCCTTCATTTTGATGAAATTTATTATGCACAGTAGAACTTCACAGGCCTTCTCATTTTGAATAAAATTTTCTATTAAAACTCTTAAAATTATTAATGAGTATTGCCAAGGTGTCTGTTATATGTAAAAAGCACCCAGTGGCACAGCGGTACATTTGTTGATTTACAACACTAGAAACTGGGTTTTGATACCAATGGTAGGCAGAGCACAGATAGCCCACAAACAATATGTGTAAAAAAAAAAAAGATAGTTAAAAGATAATTGTTTTAATTACATATATAAGCAATTAGCTGATAATGCTGTCTGGATAATGATCAGAAAATAAATAAAATGTTTTTGACCTTTAGAGGATTTGAATACTCTAACTTTGGGTTAAATTAAGAGAGGAACTAAGCTCTATACCATTGCTAAATTTGTTAATACAAAATACTTACCTTTCACAATATTTCACTTTCATATTAAAGTCATTATAGTCTTCACAAACAACTAAAGTCCATGTATACTTAAACAAACAACTATTTTGACTCCTGTGTAATTTGACACATTTTCAGTTTTTACAAAGCATGGCAAATAAGTTACCCAAACAAACAAATAAAAACCAAGTTTTACATCCGATGACAAACCAAATATTTGTTTTCATCCCACACAGACATATTATTTGATTGGATTTTTTTAAAAATTAAGTATTACATTAGCTCAGACTTTTATACATCTTTAACTTTACCTCTGTGTCCCTGTAAACACTAAACACAACTATAAACAAAAGTATGTTACTTGACAATAAAGAAACTATAAAGTATATATAAATAACTATAATTACATGAGCCCATAAAGATAACTAGATCACTTGAAAATATGCCTTGCTTTCTGACAAAATTCAGTAGTCAACTCTCTCACTATGGACTTGGTCAATTTGACCAAGTTTGTGACCCCAAATATACCTTTATAGTTTCCATACTATAACTCCTAATATGTTTTGTGTATCTTCAAGGAATTTTACAAGCTTTCAGTAATCATTAAGTCTTTTGTAGACAAAAAAATCAGAATTTTTTATGACTTATTTTCACTACTAATTTCTCCATGAATATACAGAGTCAAAGTATTGACTGCTTTAAGTACAAAGTGATTTTCATGTTAATATTAAAAATACTTTTAACTCTTCTGAAAAATCACAAGTTTCATTTTCATAATCTCTAAAACCTCCTAAATAAATTTCAAACGTTTTTTCAGTAAAACTTTATATTTTATCTGTTATTTTTTCTACTCTAACTCTAATCGAGATTGGTCAGTTTTACCAACCTCGTAACTAGCAAAAAAATTACATAATTCGAGAGAAATCTACAATACCATTTTTTTTCTTTCTAGACTAGCTTCAAGTTGTAACATGAAATACATTTGTTTATCTTAACTAGCTTTAAACTGATAATGGTTCATACTTATATTTTATTATTTTATTTCCCTTTGAACCGTGTTTAACTTTTGAATTACACTTTCAAATTACGTAACGTACAGGCTAGTCACAAGCATACCTTGTAAAAAAATTTTATTATTATTTTTTATATTTTACGTAATATAACCTTATCTAACCTAAAATTTCCAATATTTATATTTTAGTTACTTTTATAATAATAAATAAAGAATACACATGAAAAACAAAAAATAAAAGTAATTACCTGGGTCTTCTTTCCTCTTGCTGTCAACTGTCAATGGCCCTTACCCCCACTTTTTTTTTTTTTTTTATATATATATATATATATATATATA
>NW_013667970.1:82471-93394 GCF_000517525.1 Limulus polyphemus | reverse complement strand
TATCCTGTTTTCAGATAGGGTAGAGAAAATAACATATAAACAATAAAGTTTTACTGAAAAAAAAAAACTTTGAAATGCATTTAGGAAGTTTTAGGGATTACACAAAAGAAATTTGATATTTTTGAGATGAAGAAAAGGATTTTTAATTTTAACATAAAAATTACTTTGCACATGGGCTATTCAAAACAAGTACTCAATATATTCATGGACAAAACTTTATTCTATTTTATTAAAAATACTTGTAATATTGACCGAAAGATTCCCAAATTTCGTGAAGATATACCCAATATATAGAGAGTTATAAGTATTAAATTGATGTCAACTTTAAATGAGTACAGAAAGTCACGTGACTCGGTCAAATCGACCAACCCCGTGTCGAAAGATTTAATTAAATTTTGAATGTAACTTACTAAAATCTCGTGACATGTACAGAAAAAGATGCCCGTAGTGAAAGTGTTAAAGAAATTAAGTTTTCATTATAGCAGCAATGAACATTAAACTGAAAAAGTGCAAAATAGTGGTTTAAGCATTAAATTTGCATTATACTGGCTCTGTAAATGTGGGCCATAGACCAATGGGTTAGCTAATGTATGTATACTATTTCTTCATGAAAACCAAATCAAGAAACAAAATGAAAACAACGAACATTTTTAAAGATCAGTATATTTTAGGCTTATATATAATATGTTACTTTGATGAACTTAAAATTCATCTGTTAACATGAAAAACAAAAAACATATAACTTCTCTGTTAATTCCTTTTCAGCTGGTAGCTAACTTTAAATAAGCAAATATTTTCCAGTAATTTGCAAATAAAACTCCCAAAAATATGCAGCCACTAATAGAAAAATAAAATAAAAATTAGTATTTCATCAAATTAATACTTACAACTTTCTTTTTGACACCAAACAGCTGAAGTAAATCATTCATATCCTTCTCTTTAACAGTTTCATCCAAAGAAACTCCAACCTAAATTAACAAAATGAATGGTGCATTTCAAATAATCTTAATAAATAACAGTACTATGTATAGTTAAGATTCTGTGTTAAAAAAAAAAATAGTGCTAGTTTCTGCCATATTTCCTACAATAAAAGTCTAAATTCTTTTACAAGTACTAAGAATACTAGAAGTGAAAGTATGTTAAAATGTTACCTTCCCACTAAATGTCATCCACTTCAAGTTCACTGAAAATGAAATGCTTTTACATTGTTAAAATTACATTAGTGATCATAGAAGTATTAAGTAGATCTTCATAAATAGTTTTTGAATTTTGAAATAGTTATAAATTGTCTAGAGATTGTACAATAAAAGTTAAATTGGTTAGCTTATTACTAAGCCTAGGAAATCCAATACAACCTAGTACTAAACCAAACAGCTGAAGTAAATTATTCATATCCTTTTTTTAACAATTTCATCCAAAGAAACTCCACTTCAACCTAAGTTAACAAAATGAAAAGTATGTTTCAAGTAATTTTAATAAATAACTGTTATGCATAGTTAAGATCTAGTGATAAATAAGAAGAAAATGTGCTAACTTCTGCGATACTTCTTGTGATAAAAGTCCAAGTTCCTTTACAAGAATTAAAAGTACTGATAATGAGAAATAATTAGTAGATCATTATACCATGACATTTTTTTATATTCTAAAGAAGCTCATAATTATTACAGAAGTGTATTAAAGTTAAAACTAGCTACTACACAATTTAAAACTATCCACATCTTGTATTATACAGAATTTCTCACTCACCAAATTAAAACAATTTTGATTAAAAATAGTTTCAACATCCATGAAAATATGCACATTGCAAATTGAAAACTCATTTAAATCTGCACTATATGAAGATTAAGCAATGTTTAGAAAGCAAAAACCTTTATCAGATCAGATAGATATTTCATAAACACACACAAATAACATTGTTTCTCAACTCTTATGGCTCAGTTCTTATAAACAAAAAATATATACAAGGTTCCTAAACATATTAAGAATCTGAATCTGTTTCTGAAAAACAATATTACAAAGATACTACACAAGTCTACAGCTCTAATAATTAATTATAAAACTGATCTGACATACTGAGCCATCTCCGTAGTAGCGAAGATTAATTTCTAATTCATGAGCTCTTTTTCGAATTTCACCCTGAGATACACATGGCATGACCTTCAAAGTGTCAAAAACAACCGAGTTTTCCATTGCATGACCAGCTTCCCTTATACCTGAAAAATTTATATATATTCCAAAATTATACAGGAAGTATCATATTTCACAATGCAAGTGCCATCACTAAACTTAACACTGGTTTAACTTTGAAAAAATATTTATACAAAAACTATCCAATAATAAAACAATACACGACCAACTTTTTTGTAAAGTTAGCTGCCAAAGAAAAATACATTAATCTTTGTGGTCAGAATTATTTTTAAATCTAAGAAACTAAGAATGTATTTTTTTGAATTAAAATAAAAAATGCTTTCATACATTTTGTTTTTACAAAGAGCTAGGAAAATATCTTATGAGAACAATATGTTAATTACAAGCTGATTGGGATGTGTGATTAGTCAAGTCATGAGTATTTATAATAAAGCATTATTTTCAATATTGATTAAAGGATTATGTATTGTTAAAATGAACATTTTTTGTATACTCTATTCTAAGAAGAAAACAAAAAACATTTTATTTTGAGACCTACTGTTGTTGTACTAGTAGCATATATACATATTGGTAAATGGCCATAAAGCTCTATGCCCACTATAAAACTAGGTAACAAATGATCACCAGGATCATATGTCAATCATTACAAAAATAAAATAAACATCATATCCTCAGTCAAAGCAAGAATAAAAAACGTCATATCCTTAGTCAATACAAAAATAAAAAAACATCATATTTTCATAAAAATCACCAAACCTGAAATGTTTTATACAAGATTTTAATTAATCTAAAAAGATAAATCATGATAGTTATTTTAAAAGTTTTTTATTTTGGAAACCCAATAAAACTTTCTTTAAATTTTCTCTGAAAAACTATGAAGTCTGATCCTCACAACAACTACAGTAGAAAGAACCCCATAGGGCAGCTTTGTGCCAAAATAAACAGTTAAAAAAGATTTGAAGTACATAACAGTATTTCAAACCTTTATAATGATAATACATGTAAAACTGTATAAGTAGAAACATCCAGTGAAATACATTTTTAAGAAGTAATATAAATATATAAAATATAAAGAATCCAACCTTTAGCCAGCCAAAGAGTGGCATTATGAACTTGGTTGGCAATAGCTCGGAGTCCATCAGGACCATGGTATACAGCATACATTGCAGACATATTAGCAAGGAGGGCCTAAAAAGCATACAGATAAAATTATATACAATGTGGTGCTGAATGCAAAGAAATGCTTGGATGTTGATTCTTACACTCGAGAATCTTCTACAACTTTAGAGAATAGGTGGGAGTTTTGCAATATATATTTAACAGTATACGCTATGTACATTTCGAAATACAAGTTTAATTTAAACAAACATCAATATTAAAATAAATATAGAATAATAAATTCATCATAATAGTATTGCCTGATAACCCATAATGTTTGAGACAGATAAGCCACAGTCAAAGAGTAATCTGAAGAAGGAGGTTAGATATTGTAAAAAAAAGGTCGGCCAGAGGGGAAATGGTAATTGATAGACCATTTAGACCACTACATGGAGGAAGTGGAGGAGTGACAAGAGTGGGACAGAAAGAAAGCTATCCAAACAGATGGTTAAGCTCAACAAGCAATGAAACTGACAAATCCCACATACGACAATGAAAGGATGTCACTCCTTGAGGAAAATGTGATGTGCAAGTTTGAGCCAGGAGGAGGAGAATATTGAGAATGGCTTGGACAAGAGAAGACAGAGAAACAGAAACCAATGTTGGACTGGACAGTAAGGGGCCATCAATAAGATCATGCAAGGAGTGTCCTGAATCACAGCAAAGAAATGAAGAAGGAGGTGGAGAGAAAAATAGGCATATAGGAAAAGGTAGGACCAGTCATGACTAAGGACATCGACAGCAAGGGCTAAAGGGTGAGGTACAGAGGACCAAAAGATCTTAGGTAGGTACATCTAAAAATTTCTCTGGAAATAACATAACCTCATAGTTACCTGTATTTTTGCTTAACTCCAAATTCAGTTTTTAATCATTAATAATGTTTTCCATATGCCAGAGTAAAGATAAGCTTGATTCAGGAAACTCCACTAGAAAAATGAATAAACTAGTAATTAAAGTAAGAATTACCAGCTGAAGGAAAAATTCTGTCTATAAAGTTTCAACGGCACTGCTTTTTTTTTTTAGTCTTCGCAGGAAGGGAAAGTATCCAAAAGTAAAACAGTAACTGTTTATTAGAAAACGAATCTTTATTTTTTTCTGTAATGCAAAGCTGCTTGATGTATAGCATATGCATACCAAGCCAGTTCAAAAAAAAGTTAAAGCTTAGAGGTTAAACAAAACCTTTATCTACCCTCCAGACAAAATATTTATTTTGAAAACCATGTTACCTGAGCAGTGCAAATGTTGCTTGTTGCTTTGTCACGTCGAATATGTTGTTCACGTGTCTGTAATGCAAGGCGATATGCCTTATCTCCTGATGCATCTCTAAATATGTATATAAAAAATCACCTTTAAACAAAAACTAGCAAATTGTATGTTTACATATACTCACTTAAAACACATGATCAATACCAATAATACTCAATTTTTTTTAGTTACATTTCTTCAAGCAATAAATACTTTCTTAACCTGATTTTAACACGATATGGGACTCAATCACTTTTACCAACTTTGCAAACACCAGGTAACCATAACTTTTAATTTAGTAAGTGTATCTTTGTGACATTCAGTAAGCTTTAAGTGAAAAAAATTTCTAAAAATTTGTCTGTGAATATATGGAGTAAGAGTATTATTCAGACTCTGATTAGTTCAAGTGCAAGTTGATTTTCATGTTAAGACTAAAAATACTTTTTTCATGTTACAGTTCAAGTTTCATTTGCATAACCACTAAAACTTTCTATAAGAATATCAAAGTTCTTTTTATCATAAAACTTTATATTTTATCTATTATTGTCTCTACCCTACAACTACACAGATTCAATAGATTTGACTGACTTTGCAGCCACCACAAAAGAAATTGAAATTAAATGAAATTACCCTTTTTTTTGTTTCTACAATGAATGCAGATTGTAATAGAAAATGACAATTATTTAACCTAAAAATCTTAAGGTTTGTAACAGTTCACATCTGTTTTTATCTAATTTTGTTTTATTGCTTCTTGAACCATGTCTAACTAATCATCCTGTGATACAAGCTACAAGTTCCACAGTGAATGCATAGCTAAAGTTAAGGTATTCAGTGACATAACACATGAGCTATTTGGGAACTAGTCTCAAGAAAACGTTATGAAAAATTGTTTTGTTAGCTAACCTAATAAATGTTTAATTTTTACATTTAAATTATTTTTATAACAATAAATAAAAAAAATATATATAGAAAACAAGAAATTTAGTACTTACATTTGGCCTTTCATTTTTTTTAACAGTTGCAAAATAATAACATAAAGTAAATAATATCCTAAAACTATTATAATTTAGCTGGCTTTATAACTAAGGCACAAATGCCTTAGATAATTCCTTTAGCTGCTCAAAATGAACTCAGCAACAGTAACTTTTAATCTGTAGATGAAATAGCTAAAACCATTTACTGATAACAAGGTAGCATTATACATCCTTCAATACATTAAAACTTTGTTTTTCTATTGGTTATAAATGATGTAATAGCAAATATCATAGAGAATTACTGGAACTTTGTGAAAGGATGTGACAGAAAAGCGTGGCAATTGGGTTTGACTTTCTGGTTTATACCTTCATAAAAGAATATTGAAGACTATAAAAGTTAAGACTATACATTAGTAATATCTATACTATAACGAGTAACTTACACTAAACTCAGGATATCATAGAAGGGTGATGAAGAAAACAGAAAAATGGACAAGTCAATTTGGTTTGTTTGTTTTGAATTTCACACAAAGCTACACGAGGGCTATCTGTTATAGCTATCCCTAACTTAGCAGTGAAAGACTAGAGGGAAGGCAGTTAATCATCACCACCCACTGCCAACTCTTGGGCTACTCTTCTACCAACAAATAGTGGGATTGACTGTCACATTATAATGCCCCCATGACTGAAAGGGCGAGCATGTTTGGTGGGACATGGGGAATCAAATCAATGACTCTCAGATTGCGAGTTAAGTGCCCTAATTATCTGGCCATGCTGGGCCTGGACAAGTCAGAGCAACAAATGTCACATTACAGAGAGAAAGGAAGACTGAGAACTCATATAAATATTTATTTTTCAAAGTAAGAAATTAAAACTTATATAATATTAAATTTTGATATATTAATTACATTTTGATGACAAGTTTATTCATATACATTAATAATAAAGGTCATGACATGCATGCTTTCAGCTACCCAAATTTGAGAGGGTTAATACACAATATTGCTCAAAAGCCACAAAATGTTTTCATATAAGATATAATATTAACTTCATATGTTAGCGTGAACACATAAGTTTACTTACAAGATAGCTTAACACATATTCAAAAACATTTAGCAGGACATTTGTTTTTGTTGCTTTATTTTTACACAGATTACACAATTAAAGAAAAATTACCAGAAGAAATCAAAATTAATTTAGTACAATAAAAGTAATTTTGTACTTTGTAATTATATAAGTTCTTACAGTGTTTAAAAAAAACATGCATAAACATATTTTACCTTCATGAGCTGATACGTGATGATACACTATGTGAGCACTTCTTTTGTAGGAAATTTTCAAATTTATAAATTAATGTGTAAAAAAAAAATATTTTTTTATACTTGAACATTTTCTGGTATCATTTATATAATTAACACACAAAACATTTACCTGGACACCCCCACCATGCGACCAGGAATTATACGAGTCAGTGATGCTTGTACAGCAAAAAATCCAGCATGAGGTCCACCATAATTCAATGGTACACCAAATCGCTGACTGGTTCCAACAGCAATGTCCACTCCAAACTCTCCTGGTGGTTTTATGATAGTAAGTGCTAGAAGATCACATGCACAAACAACCAGCGTCTGCCAAGAAAGGTGATGTTTAAGTAGCACATTTTGTGGTTTTAATAACAGATAGAACTAAAACATATTATACTACTAACTCTCTCCCTACGAAATTGGTCGATTCAACCTAAAAATTGGTCCCAAATTGACCTCCGAGTTTTCATCCTATAACTTCTGTTTTGTGTATCTTCACAAAATTTTGAAACTTTCAGTAAGCATTAAATTATTTGTAAACAAAAAAATCAGAATTTTAAAGTATTTTTACTAAAACTTTCTGCATGAATATATCGAGTCAAAGTGTTGACTGCTCCAAGTGCATAGTGATTTTGATGTTAAGATTAACAATACTTTTCATCATCTGAAAAAATCTCAAATTTCATTTGCATAATCTCTAAAACCTCCTAAATAAATTTCAAATGTTTGTTTTCTGTATAACTTTATATTTTATCTGCTATTTTTTCTACCTTAACTGTATATACCAGGTTGGTCAAGTTAAAATAAATCAAAATTACTTTTTTTTTCTTTCTAGAATGACTTCAAGCTGTAACGTGGCACAAAATTTGTTTATCCTAAACTAACTTTAAACTTGTAAAAGTATACATCTATTTATATTTAAATATAATTTTTTTTATTGCCCTATGAACCGTGTATAACTAATATTCATGCCATAGAAGTTGTAAATCACTTGGCAAACATGAAGCTCACATTGCCCTATCAAATTATGTAACACACAACTCAAACTGTCCACAAGCATACCTCATGAAAATTTATTATTTTTTTTTCTTCTTTACCATACCTAATTTAACCTAACAAGTTCTTAATTTTTTGCATTTTAGTTACTTTTGTAATAGTAATTAAAGAATACACAGAAAAAACAAGAAATTTAGTACTTATCCTGGTCTTTCTTTTTTTTTTTTGCTGTTGACTGTTGATGAAACTTAACCCTAATGTTTTATACTAATGGTACTACTAAAATATGTATTTTTTTATTTAACTAAACAATGTGCCTAAGAACACAGAATAATAACATGTAAAAAAGCAGACAATGTCCTATAACTATCATAATTCTTCTGACATTGTAACTGTGCAATAAGTGCTGTTAAAATTTCACCTAAGCTCATCCATGTGTTTTCCATGGGAATAAAGTTTGAACTAGAAGTGAAATAGACAATCCTCTGTACAGAAAACAACATAATATAATATATCATTTGATAGATTGAAACTTTGGCTTTCTATTGGTAATAAGTAAGATAATATTATATGTTTGCAATAACTACAAGCAATTTGTGAAAGAAAGGACATTACAGGTGGGTGTAGTAAGTGAGTTTGATTTTCTAGTTTATGGATCAGTAAACAAATAAAATTGAAGGCAAAAAAAATTTGTTTTGCCTAAGTAATAACTATATTATAATGAGTAATTCATGATAAATTCCGTACTTCTCAGAAGCGTGGTAAATAAATTAGAGAAAAGGGAAGATCTAGAAAGCAAATGTCACAATTCTCATACTAGGGAATACCGAGTTATTTTAAAATATGTCCTTATGTAATTAAGAACTTAAAACTTGCGTAATATTAATATTTGATTTATTAACTACGTTTTAATGGCAAGTTTATTCATATAACAAAAATAAAGTAGTTTAATTGAACTTTGAATGTAACTTCCTAAAAAAGTCATGACACACTGACTTTCACCTTCCCGTGGTGAGAGGATTAATAAAGAAATAAAAGTATATGCTAATGAAAGTGAAGTGACTGAAAAAAATCTACAGAATAAGAATAAAATTTAAATAAACTCATCATAAATGAAGTTGAAGCAAGCACTATCAGCAGATACCAGAAGAAACAATGACAAACAAAGATGGAATTTCACAGTAAGCCTTAATTTTAAGATCAGAGCATATCTGTTTTAAAGAATTAAACTATGTTCACACTTCACCTTCAGAATAATGGATAGTAAGAATCTCGAAGTATCTCTACCATATTTAACCATCATAAAACAGTCTTCTACATAGAAGATAAATTAGAATACAATAACAACTATCCCATGAAACAGAGGAGGTTCTGTGATTGAATGAATTTATCCTAAAGAAAGGCAAGTAGAAAGCAGCATCTTGGATTGAATTTAGCATGAGTGTGACTGAATGTCAAATGTTCCAAGTTAGAACTTAGAATATTTAAAACATTTTGTAAATATGAAGTATATACTATGCAAGAGTGAGATAACTCTTATTTGCACACCTCAGTAAAATTTGATAGTAAGTAAGCAAAAGCATTTAGCCTTGACCAGAAATTTTGGGATATTCTGAAATTTTGCAAACATACACTACTAAACATCAACACCTACAAACCATTACAGCTTCAAAACATAGGATCAGGCAACAATATGATCTCTTATCAACTTTTATCTTTTTGGGTTGTCTTTATTGATACATTTGCCTTAAAAAAAAGTGATATAGTGACTTTCTCAGTTTGATTATTGATTTTTTCATCTTGATCTTCTACACAAAACGAGGGCAATGGTGTTTTAGTTTACCAAAATGTTACCAAAGTAGCAAAACTACAATTTTTACCACTGACCTACAGTTTACAACTTTTCAGTTAACTAGATCTGACCAGAAAAAAAAAGGCTGGGTTACCTTGACTATTCATTTTGGAAGGTAGGCTTCAATCTGACTTCATAAATTAACATGGTTAATACTGAACTATATGAAAAGAAATCCCACTCATACTAAAAATGTACAACTTTTGAAGCATTCGTTTTCATAAAGTTTAAGTTACTGTCATATCCCTTTGAAATTGGGGCATATTTTTATCAGATGCATGTTCAGTAGACTACTGAACCCCACAGTTATATTTCAAAAAACAAAAGTTATCAAACACAAATACAACTTAAGAGATATTGACATTTAGAATATTTCACACATCTCCTTCTTATCTTGCCTTAGCATAGCATGTAACATTATCAATGTCATAACTCCCCAAGCATTTGCTCTTCATAAATAATGTTCCCATATCTACACTAAGTTATTCTACTTATAAATTTTTAAAACCAAATAACTAAAACTAGTTTTCAAGGGGTATGACAAAAGTAGTCTTCATTCATTCTCATATTTAGTAAAAACTATTAGCTCCAAGTTACCAAATGAAAATTTAATCACATGGCTAAATCGTTAACCAATTAAAAGGATAAAACATTACATCCCCAGAAAATCAGTAACTTATTAAATACACAAGAACTCTCAAAATCAGGCTCTGTGTTGATTGTCTTTTAGGCTGACTTGACCCAGGCTACAATATCTTCAATATTTTTGTACATTTACAATATGCTTTCTTTTTATTCATACATGTTACTTCCCTAAAATTTAGATTTATCTGCATAAGAAAACAGATAAAGTACATAAAACTTGCAACTTACTCCATATTCATGACACTTGTGCACCAGTTCTGAAAAGTCATTAATTGCTCCTTCAGTATCAGGATATTGAAACAAAACACCCATCACATCTTTTTGACTGTAGTTCATAGCGTTTAAGTCACCAACAAGTACTTCAACTCCCAGGGCACTAGGCAAGTAGAAGTCATTCATGAACAAGCATTATGGACAAAAAAATAATAACCAAACCTTTATATCTGATACATTGAGTATTACTTACTTCAGAGATGAAAGTGTCCCTTTCCTAAAAATAATCGAAGCCAAGTAAGGGGGGTCCGGCACCCAAAATCATGCATTTTGATGCATTTTAGTACTTAAAATTCACTTAAACAAGTTACCCCATTTTTCTTACTTC
>NW_013667970.1:75163-81471 GCF_000517525.1 Limulus polyphemus | reverse complement strand
GACTGTTCTATTTTGGGTCCAGTGAAAATACTAAGATAAGCTCTTACTACCTTCCCAAGAGCTGGATAGCAAGGCATAACCTCTCTCCACCAGTGATCCAGTCGGGTGCTGTCATTTATCCCAGGTAGGGTTGGATCTGTCTGTATTCTTGAGATTTCTCTCAAATACTGATCTTTTGATTTGCCGTCTTGATCAGTCACGTCATTGAATGATAATTAAGAAATTATTATAAACTTTAATAGATCTATAAAGTAAAATTTACTAACCACGTGCATAGTGCATATCCTGGCCTGTCCACTTTCCTCACAAAGTCCGATAAAAAGTCACCATTTACATCCTTTTCCTCCAGCCACGACCATTTGAACTTGTTCTTTACCTTTCCTTCTATGCTACTGATATCCGCTGACCTATCTACTTGTTTGTACATTTCATTTGATCTATTATCGCTTCGGGAAACACCTTTGAATAGATAAGGCGCTTCAATTGTCTCACTCAATAGAAAGGTACACAAAAGAATGACCGCGTTTTCTAAAGCACGTTTTCGAGATAAAATCTCGTTCACATGACATGAAGTTTGCATTATAAGCATACAAGGTCTCGTACACGCCAGCAAGCATTGCGAGACTACAAAATGGTGGCGCCCTGTCGCCGAATGTGAACAAACCGCGAGATTGCATAAACGCTTACCTATGGCATGGAACACCAAAATCCGATAAATAATTTTAAAAAATGTGTTTCTCAGGAAGAAAACCGGAAGTTTTCAGGATTTTTTAGAAATATCCGGAAGACTTTCATCATTATTACTTACACTAACTGCAAACTAAGATTTTTCCTTTTTCTATCTGAACAAGAGAACCAAGAACGTTGAGATTATTTCTAAATTTTGCAGTAATTGTATGTGTATTTTTTCTAACATCAACCAAAGGACAAATCAATTTGTTAGTAACTATTTTTATGGGAGGAAAACCTTGTGAAGAAAACAACTTTATCTGTAAACTCATTTGTAGTTTACACATTACCTAGGTAACACTGAATTCTCACTAAAGAAAGTACCATTATAGATTCTATCATTTGTAAAATCATCTCATTCAATACCTTCATATCTCAAAATTAACTACCTATCAAAATTATGATAAAAACTATAGCCTCTACACTAACATCTATTTTTTAGAATCAGTTTACATTACTTAAACTTACAGTGTATTTAAAAAGAGAATTTGAAAGAGATAGAAGTAGAAAAGTTAAGAACAAATATCTTACACTTCAGTGTTTCCTGATTTCTACAAGAATTAAAGACTGAGAAACACATATATATACTAACACATTGTTTTACAACAGTGGCATCTGAAAATACACCTACTTTTTTTTTTTTACCAAAGCTTTAATGAGCATATTAAAAGCTTATCTACTCAAACATCTTTGGAAAACTTGGGCCTTATAATATATTTTGAGTTAATTTATCCAATATTTGAGTATCTGAGAAATAATGAATCTGAGAATATGTTGCAGATAGTCTCATGAGAAAAGTAATCTCATACATTTCTTTTTCTTGTGTAGATTATTTTATATAAATAGTTTCAACAGGCCTACAATACCAAGATTATTTTAATACAAGCTAATAGAATTGAATATCATCTGGATACATTTTTTTAACGTTATAACCACCTCTTATTACCAACAGGCAAATTAAGTTCTACATTACCTGTGAATTTTTCTTTTCCTCACGAAATGTTTAACTTCAATAAAGAAAAAATCCATGAATGACATAGAAGTTTAATCTAATCTTTGTTTCACTACTTCCTATGCAGTAGACTAGTTTCTCCAAATTCACAGCTCATCAGTACTGCTTGGGAGAGCAAACCAAGAAGTAAAGTAGGCCTCTACATATTGATCCAAAGTACATTACATTCATGACGAAGTTATGGAGTTAAAGCTTATTATTTACAGTATTACAAAAAAAAAGTTATGCAGGATAAGAACAGCTGTTTACACACTCACACAATACATGGAATTCCAGAGCCACTAGCAGTAATTCAGTTTTCTTATAACTTGCATTATGTACAATATTTATTTCACAAATCAGATTCCAATTTTTTAAAATCTGAAATGCAAAAGAATAAAATTATATTGGTAGCTTGAAAGATGGAGTACAGAAAACAGTATCAAAGGAATTCCATTTGGATAAAATTTTGAATGACAAGTTACTCACAAAGATTTGTCGGAATTTCATATCTGAAATTAAGGATGAAAAAGCATTAAATTACCATAGTCATGATGAGTGTCCTAAAGTAGGGTATTAGAACTCGTGAAACACATTCTTACAGTTTTCAAATCATAAAAAAAATTATCTTGATGAGTTAATTATAATGTTTTGCAACTACTAGAGAAATACCAGAGGTGTCACATGCAGTAAAACAAGATGAGCATGTGGAATAACAATAATTCATAACAAAAATGGTGTGGAATCCCCTCCCCTCACAAAAACTATTCCGGCACTGAAGTTGTGCCAAGTAGACCAAGATACACCCAAGTAAACAGAAGACTTTTATCTGTACCTATCTAAATACTGGTTATCTCCTGCATATATACAATCATAATAAATCAAAGATGATTTTTTAAATATCCATATTCAACGTAGTTCCACTGTAAACAGACAAAATATATACATTCCATGGACTTTTTCATAATTTTATCTTAAAGTGTGTGTGTGTGTGTGTGTGTGTGTGTGTGTGTGTGTGTGTGTGTGTACACTAGTTATGGCTTGACATTTTATATTATTAATATTGATCTAAAATATTTTTTTGTGACAATTTGTAGTTGTCTGGTGTAAAAATGTATATTTATGCTACAACTAGTTGATACAAGTTAGGTCAATACGATAGGTCTTGTATTATACTATTAAGACAGTTTGTGACTGGTTTTCACTGTAAGACTACATGTAGAGAAAAAAGTTATTATGATATGCAGACTTTCATAAAAGACGCTCATTAAAATCTTTATGAAAGTCTTTTTAACAAGAACTTTTTTGTATTGCATTAACTCTTTCCCTACAGGTTCAATCAATTCAGTCGATTGCATGACCCCCAAACTGACCTTTGAGTTTTCATACTATAACTTGGAGATTAAAAAATTTTATGCATCAGAACATTTTTAAATTTCACATGTGAAATCTTTATAACCTCCAGATAATTACCAAATGTTTTTTTAAAGAAAAACTTTATTTTTTGTCTGTTACTTTTTTTATTGTGTCAATGTATAGAATCTTCCTACCTTCAAGAGTCTGAGAAAACCACAAGGGGGAAATGCTGAGCTTTTCATTTATTTTATTGCCATGATAGAGCAAAGTAGGTGTACATAAGTAGGTATTTCCAAAAATGGAAGAAGTGGACGAGGCCACTCTCTTTGATTCACTAAATATAGTGAAGAAACAGAAAAGATAGGAGGTTCTTATTTTATATTTTACCTTGTCAATATCAGTAATTTGAGTTTCTAATTCATTAGAAACTATAGACTTTGTATTTGGACATCAAACATCTAATTTGAACCAAGGCTGTATTCAACATACCATGTGACACAAAACTTGATATTTAGGATATTTTTTAATATTTTATTTTAAATTAAGAAATTAACTAATGTATAATACTAAAATTTGAATTATAATATACAATTTTATACCAAACTTACTGATATACATTCATAAAATAGTACTTCATTATGTTTTGAATGCAAGTCTATGAACGTGATGCCATGCCCTTTGACCCCTGACCATAAGACCAGTGGTGATAAGGTTAATTAAATAATGCACCTAGGAACACAGAATAATAACACATAAAAAGCAGAATAATATCCTATAACTACCATAGTTTTTGACATTCTAATAATGTGATAAGAGCCATTACAAATTCAGCTGAGCTTGTCAATGTGTTTCCCATGGGAATAGAGTTTGAACTGGAAGCAAAATAGAAAATTCTCTGTACAGAAAACTTGGCTTTCTATTGGTTATAAATAATATAGTATTAAACATCAGACAGACCTATTGACAATTTGTGAAAGAGATAATGTGAAAGGTAAGAATGGCAAGTGAGTCTGATTTCCTAGTTTATGACTCCATAAACAAATAAGATTGAAAGCTATAAATATTATGCTTTGTTTGAGTAATTACTATATTATAATGAATAATCCATTTTAAATTTCATACTTCTTGGAGGGATGATAAATAAATAAGAGAAAAATTATAATTTCTAGTGATTTAGTTTGGTTATCATGTGGCACTTCACACAAAAGCCTTACATTTTGTTTGCATTAGATTAGGCTTGCAAAAAAGTGTGTTTAGATATGACTGCATTGGTATTGAAATTCCTTTGGACCATATTATTGTAATTGGTTTAATAATCATTTACAGAAAAGTAAATAACATTTTATTTCACAAATGGATCATAAAGTTTTATACCATAAAAATTATATGCGATTATCAGTCCAAAGACCATCATATAGAAATGTCCAAACTACTGTTCAGGGACTGCTCTGATAAAAAAATGTAAAATTAAGTATATATACCCAAAACCAGATAAGCAAAAATAGTATATTTATAAAACTAATGAAAAAATTGTGTCAAATAACAGTAAAAAAAAACCTAACAAAAGAGATGAGTTTAATTTCTTAAAAATCATTTGCACTATAAAAGGAAAATGAATGAATGGACATGCCATTGATATAATAAGTTTCAGGATTTTTTCCATTGTCATAATAGTGTTTTCACTGGGTACCCGGAAACCAACCTGTCATGACTGTTATCTGGTTTTAAAGTTACTACCCGGTTCTTAAAAAAAAAGTTATGCAAAGTGTAAGTCAAAGTAATGTAAACAGAGCTGCAGACAAACTATTATTTTAAGAGAAAACAGTAAGCAAAACCAGAAACAAGCAAAAAAAAAAAAGTCACGACACAGAGAATGAAGACAAAAGTGGAAGCAATCATAGTGATAGACTCAATATAAATTCTAGTGGCAGACCAGCAACACTGATTAGCAAGTCACTGATCTTTAAGTTTAACCCTTCCATTACAGGCTGAATGGAATCCATGAAAGCATCTATGAGAGTAATTATACTATAATTTTTGAAAATGTACACAAGTCTACAAAATTTTGCAGATTATTAGTAAACATTACAGGGACTTCATACACAAAATATATGGTTTTTGAATTATGTTTTAAGATTATTTTTATTAAAGATTTGCTTGTGAATGTTTTCTTTCAGAATGTTGATTATCCAACGTACAAAGTAATTTTGATTTTAATATTAAAAATACTTTTTTTTTATCTGAAATTTGTCAAGTTTCATTTACATAATCTCTATATCCTTCTAGATTATCAAACATTTTTTTAAATAAAACTTTTAAATTTAATCTGTTATTTTATCAATATTAACTCTATATGGTGTTGATTGATTTGACCAACCTTGTAATCATCATAAAAATTAGGAAATAAATCTAAATTATCTTTCTTGTTCTAGAATAACTGCAAATTGTAAAAGAAAACCATTTTATGATGTGTGTGTGTATATACACACACATAATGTTTTCAAATAAATACTTAAATGTCAGTAATTTTTCTTCAAACGTAAAAGAGTAAATAAAACATACTTGGAAAACAATAATCTCTACTACTTACGATGTCCTTGTTTGCACTCTTGAGCCATACTTGCTAAGCCTTGTCCAAATTCACATGTGGAGATTGAAAATTAAAAACTTTTGTAGACTTTATATAAGCATTTTGGAATACAAAAAAATTATAAATTAATATATCAATACCCCAAATATTCACTGTAATTTATCAGGCTTTCTAACTAAATTGCATTTGTGTCTAAAAAAATATAATTTTTATTCACAAAATAGCCTTGATAGCAATAATTCAAACTTTCCAATGATATAAGAGCATTTCTCTCATAAGTAACTTAGGAAGACTGACAGAATTATGTAGAATATATATAGCTTTTGATTGATTATAAAGTTATTGGTATATAAAAGTAGGTGTAAATAAATAAGTCTTCTCAAATGATGAAGTGGTGGGAGGAGCCAATATGGTAAGTTTGCTAAATATCATATCTCAGCAAATAGAAAAGATGGGAGGTTCTTATTTTATATTCTAGCTTCCCAATATTGAACATTTGAATTTCTAATTCATACAAAACTATAGATGTTGTATTGTGGGCATCATAAAATGTAATCTGACCAAACCCAGAAGGCCACGTAACACACAAAAATCAATATTCAGCCTCTTTTTATATATATATATATATATATATATATATAT
>NW_013667970.1:68839-75152 GCF_000517525.1 Limulus polyphemus | reverse complement strand
ATATATATATATATATATATATATATATATTTAATTTCAAATTAAGGAACTAATTGATACCAAATTTATTGGGCCCAACATGGCCAGGTGGTTAGGAGGCTTGACTCACGGGTTCGAATCTCTGTCCCACCAAACATGCTCACCCTTTCAGCCATGAGTGCATTATAATGTGATGATCAATCCCACTATTTGTTGGTAAAAGAGTAGACCAAGAGTTGGTAGTGGGTGATGGTGACTAGCTGCCTTCCCTCTAGTCTTACATTGCAGATAGCCCTCGTGTAGCTTTGCACGAAATTCAAAAACAAACAAACCAAACTTATTGACATACGTTTATAAAATAATAGCTAAATAAATGTTGAATGTAAATCTACAAACATTCATTAAATATCATATCTCAGCAAATAGTAAAGGCAGGAAGTTCTTATTTTATATTCTAGCTTGCTAACATCTGACATTTGATTACTAATTCGTACGAAATTACAGATGTTGTATTGTGAGCATCATAAAATGTAATCTGACCAAACCCAGAAGGCCACATACCGCATGACACAAAAGTTAATATTTAGCCTTTTTTTAATATTTAGTTTCAAATTAATAAACTAACTAATGTACAATACTAAAATTTGAATTATAATCTGTAATTTGATACCAAACTTGACATACATTTATAAAATAATAGCTAAATAAAATGTTGAATATAAATCTACAAACGTGATAACATGCCCTCTGACCCTTACTTATCTCGATAGGGTTAACAGTGTACAAAAATCCTCAAGTACCTTATAAATGAAGTTATTCAACCATTCATTATACTTTCAAAATTTGCTTCCTTTTTTTTTTTTTTTTTATTTTATATATATATATATATTCCTGTAAACTCCCAGTGGAGCATAGGGCCACAACAACACCTTGCCAACGGAAAGTGTTGTTGCAGTTACTTGTTGTTTTTTACGGAGTGGAGTTGCAAGCCCCGCGCCCAACCCTCCCCCTTTCTCATCCTGGACTTGGGACCAGATAAAGGCGGAGGTTGCCATGTTTGGTGTGATGGGGAATCGAACCCGCGACCCTTAGAATACGAGTCGAGCGCCCTAACCGGGCCCAAAATTTGCTTATACCATACTAATTTTAACCTCTTCTACTGGCAACAAATTTTGAATAATCTATTTAAAATTTTACTTTGTTAAACAATTATCAGGCAATTCACCACATGCAGTCAGTTTGTGGTTATCACCATTTTGTAGTGTGGCACAATTGACTTTCTAGAACAGAAATGAGGCCTATCACTGACTGGAAACTTTCAAACCTGATGACTGTGTGATTTGTAATAGTAAATATTGTAAATTATTGTATCAATATAAATATGATCTTCCAAAAGTTTCTACACTTTTGTATGACTATTTTAACTTGTTTCAACTATAGTTAGCTGCTGCTCATCGTAATTCGAGGTATAAGGATACAAGCGATCATTGCTGCAGTCGTTGTTTCAGTTCACTCTCATTTAAGTGAGAAACTCACACACTAATCTTAATAGGGAAATATCAAAGTTTTGTCACTGAAATATCTGAGGTAAGCTCTGCCCATCGATAGTGCTAACTTTTCTGATAGTGCAGGCACACTCAGCAGTCTTGTAATCTTTCAATATGTGTAATAATGACAGGTAGCTGTAAGTGCCGTAACATCCATACTTAACAGTAAATATGTACAACTTAAGTGTCATTGTCATGTACAAATAGTGCCTGCACAGCATGGGTACTGTGTAATGATGGTCAGCCAGGGTGAACCATTAAAGATTACTTTGTTTTGTTAACATTTACCAATATCAACAAGTAAATAGTATCTACTAAATTGATGCTCAATACTAATTGGTGAAAAGTGAAAAAAATTGAGAGATCTTTGTTTGAATGTTTCAGTATCTCCTGCAGAATAGTGAGAATACATACAGGAGCCTATACTTTGCAGGCTAATGCTATAGTATGCATGATGGACACAAAGTTTTGGAGTAATATCATTTTCATCTTTCATTTATAAATCTATCATTTACTGTTTTCTTTTACTTTTACATCCAAACATTCATAATTTTTTATTATTAGCAGTTTTAGATATGCTTTTGCTGGAAAAATAAAGACAACACTGCTCATGAAGCAAATTTAAACTGTGTGGCATCATGGGTCATATTGTCTGGTCTTCTGCAAGTTAGAAACTGTTGCGTTAATAGTGGTGAAAAATTTTAGGGTACCCAGATACCTACTCGAATTACCCATCCAGATAGTTGATTAGGATTTTTGTTACCTATTCAAACACTACCTTTTCACATAATGGTAAACTTACCTTGCGCGTGTCTGTACAACAGCTAGAGTCTGTGGATGCACCTTCTCAGAACAGTAAAACTTGTTTCTTTTAGTCTGTCTGAAAAGCAAACAAAATTAAAAAAAAAGACATATCAAGTACACAAGTTCACACCTTACAAAAATGAAACAAAACACTATATTTTCACATTCCAGATTACATACACCCTAGAATAAATAACTAATTCACAAGGCTGTCTGCATTTGGTAAATAAATTTTACTGCAGTTTCTAATGGTGACTTTCTGGACATTTTATTCATATGAAAAATATCCCTGCCCTTCAAAGAGAGTTTTAAGTTATCTTTCAAACCACCATTAGCATTTTTCAAATTCCTCATGGTGGTATCAACACATTTTGTAACAAAGAATGTTACTTACTTTTATATTCCCTTACTTATAACCCCTTACTTTTATATTCATTTTATGAACAACTTAAAGCACTTGGCTAATATAAATTGTTGCAAATGTACTTTGATCATAGGGGTTATTCAATCTTAATCTTTTCCTTTTATTCTTCCCAATGTGTATGTGTGTGTATTATTTCATCAAACCTGAAAATCAACATAAAAGAAAGTGAGCATATACTACATTTTGCTTAAAAGCCTTATCTTTCTTGAACTTATGCATACTGCTCAGACCACTGGGCCAACCCCAAGATTGTTGAAACTATAAATATACTAGAGCTCTGAATTTAACTCTCACACTATAAGCTCGGTCTGAACAACTAAACTCTAACCATTTTGTGCTTGTTATAGTTTTCATACTATAATACAATATGTGTATCCTCACAAATTTTGGCAGACTTTTAATTGAGTATTACAAGCCTTTTGTATGCAAAAAAATCAGACTTTTTAATGAAGTATTTTTACTAAAGATTTGTCCATGTATATAGATAGTATGTCTATATATTAGTCTGAAAGTTAAGTGATTTTCATGTAAATGTTAAAAATACTTTTCCTTGTTTCAAAAATCTCAAATTTTATTTGTATAATTTCTAAAACCTCCTCAATAAATTTTAACGTTTCTTTTGGGTAAAACTTTATATTTTATCTGTTATTTTCTCTACCCCAACTTTATACAAGGTTGGTCAATTTTACTGACCACCTTGTAACCACCAAAAAAAATTTTAATAAATCCAAATTACCCTTTTTGCCTTTAGGAATGATTTCAAATTGTAATATGAAACTACATTTCTTTATACTAAATAGCTCTCATAACAGTATACATCTATTTACACTTAAATGTTATTGTTTTAGTGCCCTTTGAACCTTATTTAATTACTACTTGCACCTCTATACGTAGTAAATAACATGGCAAATGTGCAGTTCACATTATGCATGAACTACTGCCAAGCATGTTATGAAAAACATTTTATTATATTATTATTTATTTCACCTAACTAATCTTAACAAACATAAAAAGTTTCCTATTTTTTTACATTTTAGTTACTTTTATAATAATAAATAAAGAACCCACATGAAAGACAAGATAAAAAGTACTTACCTGGGTCTTTTTTGTTGTTGTTGTTGTTGTTGTTGCTGTCTACTGTTGATGACACTTAACCCTACTTTTTATACTAATGGTAGTAGTGAAGTAAATTTTATATAATTAAATAATGTACCAAAGAACAAATAATATAAAGTGCACAAAGCAGACAAAGTCCCACAACTATCACAATTTTTCTGGCTTTCTAACTATGTGACAAGAGCTATTAGGAACTCAGCTAAACTTGTTGATGTGTTTCCCTTGGGAATAAAGGTTGAAATGGAAGAGAAATTGACAATTATCTGTTCAGGAAATAATGTAATATAATACATCATTTGATAGATGAAAATCTTGGCTTCCAAATAGTTATAAATAATATAGTATTAAACGTCAGAGAACTATTGACAGTTTCTGAAAGAGAGGGCGGGAGGGTCCAGCTGTCTATTTCATAGCTCTGTAACCAAATAATATTGAAGACTATAGAAGTTATTCATTGTCTGACCAATGACAATCTTATAAATTTCGAACTTCTTGAAAGGGTGGTAAACAAATCAAAGAAGAGATCATAACTAGAAAGTAAATATCACAATTCTCATACAAGGGGAAATTCTAGATTTTTTTTAAATATTGCCTTATAAAATTAAGAACTTAAAACTTATATACTATTAAAATATGGATTATTAGCCATGTTTTTATGCTATATTTATTGGTATACCATGAAAAGAAAGTAGTTTAATTAAATTTTGAATGTAACTCACTAAAACCTCATGACATACTACTCAGAAACATGCCCCAAGTTGATCAAAAAACACTGCCTGTCAAACAAATGAATGAATATTTTTTGTAAAATTCTTATAAATGCTATAAATGTCGCTACCAGTTTGGCTGCCAATTTTGATTTCATTCCTTCAGGTTCCTTGCTCAATCCTTTTTTGGCAACACCGTTTTTTCACACCTAAGGTGTTTTTGATTAGATAAGAAATAACATGAATAATATCTGTTTTTTTTATTCTTCTTTGAATGCATAACTGTCTTGAGATTTTCATATTGTTTTTCCTAATTTAAGCTGTTAATTTTTTCAGTCTGTTTACTTTTAATTTTATGGATATGCACCACATGGGCAGTTTATCCCTTCGTCAAAAAAAACACAAAACATTAACTTGATTGTCCAAAAAAATAAAATTGTGTAGCTTTCAAATATGCATCTTAGAACATAAAAATATATAGTTTTGGGATATTTATATCCCTTTCTAAGCTATAAATATATTAAAAAATTCTGTCAGCTGTTCAGAGTAGGATAACAATCATTACAGACAAAGAAACTACACCTGACTATATACGAGTCAAGATGAAATAAATGTATTAAACTTTATGTAGAAGAGAACCTGCTCTTCCTATCCCTTATGAATATGTCCATTAGTAATGTAAAGTTCATTAGCAATCAAACTCAAGAGACAGAGAGAGAGATAGGAAAGGCTTCTATGGTGGGTTTGACAAATTTATTTATAGTTCAACAAGCAAAGAACGTAGGACATTCAAAGTTTATATTCTTGCTTGTAATTATGAAAGTTTGTGTTTCTAATTCATTGGAAATGGTAGAAACCAACTAATGAAGTTATAAAAATCAGAATTGGAGAATTTAAGTGCACACAAATCATGTGACACAAAAAAATGAAGTCTGACAACTTAAATATTTCATTTTTAAATTATGAAATTAAAACTTAGATAATATAAAAAACTTGAATTATAAAGTTTGCTTTTATGCTTAGTTTATTAATTTTTATAACATTTCTAAATACTACAAATACAAAAAAATATAAATCTGATTACACATAACTACTGATCAGTTCTTCTTAAATAATCAGTTTATCATATAGCTTGATCATTTAGCTTAATATCGCAATGCTTCTTAACATAGAGGTTTGGTGAAAAAAATATGTTCCCATTACATTTAGTTTCTCCAAATTTTAATGAATTTCATAATGAGAAATATTACCTGTAACAAACACCCATAGCTTCTGCTGCTGCCGTTCCTTCATCTAATAAAGAAGCATTTGCAATGTCCAGACCAGTCAAGTCAGCTATCATTGTTTGATAATTCAACAAGCTCTCTAGTCTTCCTTGAGCTATTTCAGCTTGGTATGGAGTGTACTGAGTATACCTATAAAACAATTCACTGTGTGAGAACTTCAGTTTTAAATATTAAGAGTACAACTACTAATTTCTAATAATCATATATAAAATGCATAAAAAATGTACTTATTAGGTTGTTGGCTAAGCAGAATGAAACTTGTGTTATCCATATACTTCTTAACTGTTTGTGTGTGTGTGTGTGTGTGTGTGTGTGTGTGTGTGTGTGTGTATATATATATATATATATGTAATAACTTCTTTAGTTATACTAAGTAAGTAACTTATTTACTCGTACGAACGAACGACCACTACGTAGGTAGTCGACCACCTACCGTACGACTAATTAACT
>NW_013667970.1:54802-68799 GCF_000517525.1 Limulus polyphemus | reverse complement strand
CTAATAAAATTAAATTTAACGTTTAGGTTAGGTTAGGTCGTAGTAGAGATAGTAAGTAGTTGTATCTACTATACTCTTACTAGTTGTTGTGTGTGTGTGTGTGTGTGTGTGTGTGTGTGTGTGTGTGTGTATATATATATATATAATGTGAAAATCCTTTGTTATCAATAGGTAACATTTATCTGCAAAGCACACTGAGTGCACACCTGCATATCAAATTTCTAAATTATGTAAAAATTTCAATAATACTTTTAAACAAAACAAATTTAGAACTGATATTTTGTAACAATTATTTAGTGTAATTCACAAAAAAATTAAAACATTAAAGCTTTCATTTCTACTCAGCTTTGAAAATAACAGACTAAAAACAAAACACATATATATCTTTTTGTAATTTTTCTGCCCATCCAAAAACACAGGTTTAACTTTGATAAAAAAACTACCATCCCTTGAGAACATAATTATCAATTTTTTTTTATTGTTTCTAATATGATGCTCCTTCTCTTTCCTGATTTGATTAGTATAGCCTTTCAGTCCTACCTTTTATGATCTTGCACCACGTTATACAAAAAAACCACTAAAGAATCTCAACTCTGAAAATAACTACAGGCAAAGTTTACATACCACTGGACAGAGTGGGTTACAGACTATTTACGTCAATGTAAAATGGATATAATTTAAGATTTCATGGGAAAGTAACTAGACCAAGCTCCAGCAGAGAACAACAACAGAATATAATGGAAAACTGAAAAACTTGACAACAAACCGTAGATCTGGAATTTTTTTATAATTTCTTTATACGTTATTTTTACTCTTGAAAATGTTCTTGTTTCAAATTAATTTCTTTGAAACCCAAGGAAATTTTCTTCTATGAAACTATCAAACAATTTATTAATTTTTAAAGCAAAAACTAGGTATTATTTAGTAAGTTTGTTCCAAGTTTGTTGCAATTTCATTAACTCTCTCAATACAGGCTTGGACAATTTGACCAACCATGTGACCTTTTTGTACTCATTCAAAATCTTTATAGATTTAATATTACTAACTTTTAATAAAGTGTGTATATCTTCATAAAATTTGGTAGTCTTTCAGTATACATTAAATGTCTTTCAAATTAATCCCCCACACACAAATAAAATAGAAATAAATCTAAATTACCCTCTTTTTCTTTCTAGAATGACTTCAAATTGTAACATGAAACCACATTTGTTTATCCTAAGTAGCTTTAAACTCGTAACAGTATACTTCTATTTATAATTACATTTTATTGTTTTATTGCCCTTTGTAAATCAATTGGGGAATGTGCAGTTGATGTTATGCTATCGAATTACATTATCCCAGAGCTACTCAGAGCTTGCATGTCTTGTCAAATATTTTTAATATATTATTATTTATTTTACCTAATCTAACCTTAACTAACCTAATGAGATCCCTATTTTTACAATTTAGTTATTTTTATAATAATAAATAAATAATAAACATGAAAAACAAGAAATAAAGTACTTAACCGAGTATTCTTTTTTTCTTGTTGGCAACTATCAATGACACTTAACCAAACTTTTTTTTAATACTAATGTAATAGTGCATTAAATAATGCACCAAAGAACATCGTATAATAACATGAAAAAAAAGAAAACAATTTCCTCTAACAATCACAATTTTTCTGGTTTTCTAACTATACAACAAGAGCCATTACAAATTCTTCCAAGCTAGCCACTGTGATTCCCATGGGAACCAAAGTTGTATTACAAGTGAAACTGATGATTATCTGTTTAGAACACTATGTAATATAATACAATATTTGATAGATGAAAACTTGGCCTTCTCTTGGTTATAGGTAATATATAATTAAATGTAAGAGATAACTATTAACAAATCCTCAAAGAGAGGATGTGACAGGTGGGTGTGGCCGGTAGGGTCTGATTTTCTATTTGATAGCTCTGTAACCAAACAAAATTGAAGGCTATAAAAATTATGGTTTGTCTGAGCAATGATAATTTTATAGTGATTAATTTACATTTAATTTTGTAGTTACTGAAGGGGCGTACTATATGAGGAGTACCCACTTGTGTGCACAGCCACCATAAAACTTGAGAGTCAAAGGACCACTCTGTGGAGATTTGGTCTGGGTGAGAAAGATAATCCACAACCAGATTGAAGGCATCCAAAACATGACATGCTATGAGGTGTGTGTGAAAATCATGGGCCCAAAAAAGTAGTTCCAACATTTGCAAACATTGTGAAAGGAAACAGGTGCCACCCTAATGATTGATGAATGAAACAATTGTCGTGTTTTCGGAACTGATCATAACCAATTGCCCCCAAATTAAAGGAAGGAAATGATCCAAAGCTTGACAAACGACAATTAGTTCCAAGATGTTGGTATGTAAAGTCACTTCGACTGGAGACCAAAGATCCGAAACCTCCTGATGCTCCAAACTCACCCCAAACCCCTGGGTGAAGCATTTATGAACAGGTGCAACATAGAATATAGAGGCAGAAGACAAACACCCACCATGATGTTATCTCTGTGTAGTCACCATTCAAAATCATCCAGGAGAGAAGGTAGAAGATGGATAATGGAGTCCAAGGGATCCCTGGCAAGATTCCATTGATCATGCAGTGCCCATTGAAGGGTGTGCATGTGAGCATGACCTAAAGGTATAAGCACTTCTATGGAAGCCCACATCCCCAAAAGTGAAACAACCTCGCATGCAGTGAGAGTTCGGTAAGGGCTTTGGTGACAAAAAACTCCACCAATTGTACACAAAAGGGAGAAAGTTGGTCCCAACTGAGGTAGGAGTTGAAAAATACTCCCAAGTGGACAAGATATTGAGTAGGTATGAGGAAAGACTTCACCTTGATGATCCAACCAAAACGAGCTGCTTCTCTCAGAAGCAACTGTGTGTTCATGTGCTAAATGTTCTGATGGAGCCAGCAGGAGTCAGTTATCTATGTAATGATGGAAGTGCAAGCTCTGAGCATAGAGGAGGAGTCGAGCAAAAAAGAAATATGTTAATTTACTGTTGAAACTCTGGAGAGATAGGAATAGGTAAAGGTTGAGAACGTGCGGGACGGGAAAACAGAATCGGGAGCAGACTGCACCCATGACTCCAGAGAATCAGTGATGTCTCCAAAATGAGATCTGCATAAAAATGGTGCCATTCTGAGGTGATGCAGATAGGTTATGGGGAGATGCAACTGAGATAAAAATGTATCCCTACTTCGGAGATCCAAGCAGCAGAGAAGTCATGTTTGGAGGAAAAGGATGGAAAAGAATAAATGCACCAATCTCTAAATTATGAAGGTGTAGGCCTCCTTTGAAAAATCTGCAGGGGAACAGCCTCAGCTAGGAGGTGCATGGTAAACAGATAACCTAAGGATGAAAGTTAGGGTCAGCAAGTCTGGAAAACTGGGCCTGGGAGAACCTAACTGGAGAATGAAGGGTGGCCCCCCACACTTATATCAAAGACTCCAAGTGACTATGTCTAATTACTACTTCGAGAAACAAAAATCAAGCAAGTAGAAATTTGAAAAAAGATGAAAGAATTTCAATAATGTCTGAACACAATAGTACTTAAATGAGAAGTGAAGGTTAGGCTGAATAGCATAGAGGGAGTAACCTGCATCAAGAGGGTTGGAGGGTTGCCGCATGCTTACTTGCATGCAAAGACAAAGAAGAACCATATTAAATGAGGAGTAGGTAGGAATTTCAAGTCTAGTGGCGAGCAAATCAATTTTTGCATATAGAGGGCACCACTGAATGAGAGAAGCTATAAGATACTGTATCAGAACTGCAACACTGTGGTATCACAGTATACTGTTGCCCATCACTATTGCAGATAGTTAAGTAGCCAATGGTCACTAGGCAAGAACCTCATATTCGAGAGTTGTGTACAAGCAGAAAGCATGTATACTGTCACATGTCACCAATAGATGTAGCAAGAGCTAATATTTAAATTACTTGGATAGTTGGAGTAATTGAAATAGTAATAACTGTAAACACTAATTTCATTCAGTTGATTATTTTCATGACACTAATCCATTTAATAGTACTTTCAATTTATTAGTTATTCTATGTGACACTACATTATGCACATGATTCTTACAGGTAATTGGGTAAATCAATTAATTTAGTTAATTGCCCAGCTCTCGACACAATATAACAAAATAACTTTAAAAAAATCACCATATTTTACATGATCTTCAAACAACAGAGTGTCAAGTAAAGCAAACAACACAGTAAAAGCAAAAAGAATTGCCACATTGGACATGACCAAATGCATGATTTTTGCTGTGCTAATACATTCCAGCTGTAAGCAAATTCAAACAATTTTGTACTTGGAACACTTAATGGTTGTCAGTTTTATTAGTTGTGGACACATACATTTTGCATCCTGTGTCACCTTCTACTTGTTCATGTATGGTATCATAGCTACAACAGTCAACACATACCTCCCATCAATGTCCTTTTGAAAATACACAGCAAGGAAGCTTAAGAAGTTAACAAAACAATTATCAATGTCATAAATGACCTTCAGTAAGAACTGGGTGTGCTATAGGCATGGATTGTTAACATAGCTAAAAATGCATGAAACTAAACATAAGTATTTACAAAAATAGTAAGTAATAGAAACTTCTATGGTTTAGGATATCACGTGATGTTAATAACAAGAAACAGGACAAACTGCCTCAACCACCGGTATCAATTGTAAGTATTTACAAAAATAGTAGTAATAGAAACTTCCATGGTTTAGGATATCATGTGATATTAATAACAAGAAACAGGACAAACTGCCTCAACCACTGGTATCACAGTCTTAAAGAAGCAGCTACTACAAAGTTGGCTGGCCAATATCAGAACAAGAGCATATTTTAAACAACATAAAATCACACAACCAAATTTCTTTCATAATACCAAGATATGATAAACCATTTCAAACTCAAATAAATGGTATGACAAAAGCTTTGACATTCATAACTAGAGTTGCAAGTATCATATTTTACATGTTAAATATAAAGCTGGTACAGACAATAACAAAAACCAACTGAAAACTGAATGTCTCAGCAAAGATTCACAAAAAATGCAAAATCGTAAGCTTATTTCACAAATCTCATGTGAGAAACTGCTGAAGAAAGATGTCCAAAAGGTGATCACACAAATGTACAATTCATAAACTCTAATGACTTTTAAATAAAACTTAAAAGAGACTACAATATGTAAGACATAATAATGCCAACATATATAGTCCCAGTGGGGCAGTATTTTCTAAATATTGGGATTTAATACATACAGAGAATTGTTTCATTCTTGACATCCACATTTTGAATTTTGCTTACAGTAGTTTGTTACATTTTCATAGTTTATACATATAAAATGTATCCAATTCTATTAATCCAAAAGCATTTTTTTTTTCAATTAAGAATTTTGTTTTATCACTTGTTCAAAGTAACTTGTCTGTATAACATTAGGAAACTGTTGTTTCATTACATTACTCTGTAAAAATTATAATACTTGTTCAATTCTGCAGGTATATTCAATATTTTCTTTGCTGCCCTAGGTATTTTCGTAGATATGTAAATAATATATATAGCTTTGTAGAAGGTTGTGTAAACACAGATTTGTTTTTTGCATTTTAGTCCAGGCATAGCCTAGTAATTAGCATGCCAAACTGTGGATTAGAAGGTCTGAAGTTTGATCTGTGACAAGCTGCTGCTGCATTAGGAGTGTGTTATAAGAGTGAGTGCCATGTCATCATTGGCAGTGGATGTTGCTCACTAGTTTGCTCTCCCTCTTGTTCAAAGTTAGGAAAGACTATACCCTTCATCTTAACATTTCCATAAGTGACAGACAGAATGCTAAACTATATTTTAAAAGTCAATCCAAAATAAACTAGTTTGGTCGCAATAGCCTGAGTTGTAGAACTTTTTCATATGCTAAATGACAGTCATATTACTATCACAGTTTATATAAAATTTAGATGTTAACCAGCCCCAGCTGAAATAAATACTTGTTGTCATGTAATTATAAGAACAAAGTCTCACTCAATACGAATAGTTTACTTTTGGTAAATTGAAATTGTCATCTGAAAGTAATGTAAGGTACTTTTATCAACCATGCCTGTATTCACTTCCTTGTGGTGTTCCAAGCATTCCACTATTGGATGCAGCCACAGCAGCAGCTAGCAAGTTAGCAGGAGAAAATTTATTTACATCAATACATTCCTGACCTGCCTGCAAGTAGCTGTATGGGCAATCTGTATTTTCTGTCACATATACAAAGAAGCAGTGATTTTGGCATATACTATAGGTTACAAAGCTCTAAATGTATTATCAGAGCCATAACAGAGTCAAGTTAATGTAAAATGAGTACCAAACTAACAATATTAAATGTAGAAAGTTAGAAAACAACTTATAAATGTACATTCACAAAAAACTAATTCATACAAAAATTAATACAAACAAGTAATTACAGAACAACATGATACCACATGGAACAGAAACATTATAATTTCTTAATCTAACATGTTTTGGCAACTCTGGTTTGCCAACATTTTGGATTAATACATTTTAATGTTTTACATTCATGCAGTATGATATTCTTCCCTTTTTCCTGTTTTATACCAGCTTATTAATCCTCTATGACATTTGTATAAAATAACATTATGGACACCCACTTTCATCTATCCCTTACTCTTGTAAGGCTTCCAGTGTCAATTTCTCTATTCACTTATCATTTGTGGACAATGTCTAGTTACATCCAATATAACAGACTACTCAGCAATAAAATTCTAAAATACTGGTCAAAATGAATTACATAAACACCAATAAATAAGTATAAACTGCATTTTTAACAACTTAATGATGCAAGATATTTTTGCTTCAATTCTTATATCATCATCAATACAGCAACTATAAAATAAAAATAAATTTGTATTAGTTAATCTTGATTATTCCAGCTGTCACCCACAGAAGTTATGAAATTTATAAATATCAAAATGTATTTTCCCTACACTGATAATATTCTCAAATCTCAAACAACTTATTTTTAAAGAAATAATCTGTTAAAATTCAAATAAACCTCACCATCCTGGATTTTCTAGGATATTTCTGAGTATTGTGTGAGGAACTTTACAGCTGTTATAGCCCATTCCAATGTATGATCTCCATATTTTGTTTTTCTGGGCAATAGATTTGATTTTCTTTAGCAGGTCCTGCTCACCTAGGATTAAGAATAAAAAAAAATTATTCTGTAAAAAGGTTGTATATCCATACAACAATGCATATTAATTACTTACAGAATGTGTAATATTCTTAATATACAAACTGATATTCTTGGTATCCTGTAGTGCACTACTGGAAATGAAAATGAGAACACTTTCATTGTCACTTAAGTTATATCCACTTAATGATAAATTATTAGTTGGTAATGTCTCTTCCCAGTTTTTGTTCTGACAAAAAAAATCATGAGAAATTTGAGAAGAAATAACTGTAAAAGAAATTTAATAAAAGAAAAAGGTAACAGAAGAAAATGCAGAAATACTTGGATCATTAACACATCTTTTTAATGTTGCCAACTGATACACTAACACTCTTGACCTTGTTTCTTTGTCTGGAAAACACTAAAAGTTTTACTAAATAAGTATAAGTTACAAGATAAACTGTCTTACTGCACTTACTTGTTGATTCTACTTTTTTGTTTTTAAACATTATGAAACATGAAAGAAAAATATTAAATTCTAAAGTAACTTCACCTATTAACTAGAACTTTTTTAGAATTCCAGCATATAGTGCAGGATCTAAATACAAGTATATTATTAAGAGCTTTTGATCAAATGCAAGCTAACTACCAGTTCTCGTAATCAGTCACAAATCTATTTCCAAATAAATACACTAAATTTTGACTCACTTATACAAATATTTGAATTCTTACAGCTCCAACTGAATCAAATTTTTGTCTACTGACTTTTTCAACTTATTCATAATCTTGTGCTTGTTGAGCAAGGTATACCACAAGATATTTGGTTTCTATTCTCAGAAATAGAAAGCAGTCAATAGTGGAGAGCCAATGGGAATGTTTATGAAGAAATATATATATACACTGTTGTTAAAATAGGCATATGATACAACAGCTCTGTTAAAAAGTGGAGACTGTTTGTTTATTGCATGGTAACAGTGCGCATGCCTGTACAAACGATGGGTGTTTCTATCCCTGCAATAGGAATGACTCAGTAAATAAAGATAGCATTAAGTTTTCAGGAACATAGGGTTGCACTAGATAAAATTCATGCATATGAAACTGATGAACAATATAATCAAATATCAAATGGCATGAACAGATCTTTATTTCACTGTGAATGTAGTAAAAAAATTATAATACCTCAGTATTAAACTGATTAATCCTATAATTACGGGCACTCCTGTACTGCATATGTTACAAGATTTTACTTTGTTACATTTAAAATTTAATTAAGCAATCTTAGTATCAATGTATACCAATGAAATAAGCATTAAATTTATATTATAGTTCAAAGTTTTATATTATCTAAGTTTTAGTTCCTTTATTTCAAAAGAAACCTTAAAGAAAAATTCTTAAATTTCAGTTTGATGCACAAGTTCACAAAATATTAGCTTTTCATCTCTGTAATTTAAACAGTTCTTCCTGTACACTATACTTGTATGTATAGATAAAACTAGTTTGTTATTTAGATAGACAATTAAATTTTATTTAGGTTTCAGTTTTATATTTATTTAATTATATATTAGCTATGTTTTAAGATACATATTAGAAAGGTTTAATAACTTATTTAGATATAAGCCAAACTGCCTCGGTTTATCAGGCTTAGTGTAGTAGGCAAACATCCCAACATTCTAACAATGGCTAAAATCTCACTGCTGAGGACACCCAGAGCATGCCCATTGACATGTGTCACGATAAGTGATAATGCTAAAGGATAAGAAAGGAAAATATAACATCAAAAATATACTTTTTGTGAAAAAAAAAGTAAAAACTCACAAGTAAGGATATAAACTAAGAGATTGGTATGTACATTTTTTCTATTTTTAATTTTAAACATTTCACTGCACAATATATTGATGATAATACTCAAAATATTCAGAGTCTGAGTGGAAATAACTACAATACAAAAATAACAAATTTTTAATTAATATATTTAATTAAAACAATCTCATTGTTTGTGTACAAAATACTTGTAATCTTTAACAAAATATTACCAATTGTTGTGAAGATATATTAAGAAATCTCAGAGTTGTTATAAGTATTGTTGAAATGTGTATCATTTTCCATACAAAAAGTATGCCAAATGGTTTTAAACCATAACCATCGAGTTAAATTTCTTGGAGACATGGATGATCTCTTGCCAATAACCATGAAACCGGTTCTGTAGCAAGTGGTGTACTACTACACTTTTACAGTAGAGCAAGCTGCCTCTTTGTTCTATGTTATATGTCAAGTAAGTCTGTACTTCATATGTGATTTGTATGTCTATTTCATCATCTTGGTTTTTGACTGAACGAGAGCTGTTAACTCTTCTAACAGTTTTCTTTTCTTTTTAGGGCATCAAACTGGAAGCTATCAGAACTGCCACATGAAGCCATCATTGATGCAATTGTGCAATCCCCAGCTGTGGGCAAATGTTCTTTGTATGGTGGAGTTATTTGCTTCTCTGCATCCTTAATAAACCTAGTTATGTCTGTTTTTTTCTTTTATGGAACTGGTAATACAGCCCTTCTCACAACTTCAAAAAGTGAAACTAGTTTCACTTGATTACTCAATGCTTCTGAAGAATATTTTGTTTCAGAGCTTTAATGCTGTCATCATCTCCTGGATGCATACCACAAACTTTTTAATGTCTGATCTTATGAGTGTACTGCATGGAAATGTGGCAGATTCGTTGCTCATGAGGTCACTAAACTTCTGTAAATGTTGTTAAAAATTTGCATAGTTGTGTCGTGCATTCCAGTTCAAAGGTAGAGAAGCATTATTTAGTAGACCCGATTAATTTCAAAACATTGTTCACTTCCCTCTTCAGGTGTAGTATAGTTTGAAGTAATGCAAAAACAGATTTTCAGCCAATATGTATTTCTTGCTTTTAGCAATGTCTTTTTGTAATCTATGATATATCTGCTTGGTGTTCTTCAGTACGATTTTGCTCAACAGGCTCTTCCACCTCCAACAGAAATCAGCATGAAGATTCAGAGCTTCATTTACACTTTCCACTTCCTCCAGATATTTAGCCATTAGGATTTCCCCTTTTCTCTCCTTTGCTTGTTTTAGAAGTTGAATAAGCACTACATGATCATTTTGGTTCTGAACTTCTTCCTACAACAAATGTCAACTATAATGAAGAGCATAAACAATCTTCTTACACCTTTTCAAAAGTTCCTTCAGATTAGATACTTTTGACATGCCATCAGCTATAAGCAGAAATTGCAACATGTGCAATGCAGTGGTTCTACTGTTACTTCATAATTCTACTTGACTTCTTTAACTCTTTCAGCATGGCGCTGGGACTGACCTCGTAACCATTTCGTGCTTGTTATAGTTTTCATGCTATAATTTTCAAATTAGTAAACATATGTAAACAAAGTTTAACAGATTATCAGTAAACATTACAATGCTTTCATACACATAATATCAAATATTTTTATTAAGTCTTAAAGTTTGTTAAGCAATGTTTTCTCCTGCCTTTTTTTATTTTTGCATGTTGCCTATCCAACATGCAAAGTAATTTTTATCAGTAAACATTACAATGCTTTCATACACATAATATCAAATATTTTTATTAAGTCTTAAAGTTTGTTAAGCAATGTTTTTCTCCTGCCTTTTTTTATTTTTGCATGTTGCCTATCCAACATGCAAAGTAATTTTCATTTTAAGATTAAAAATACTTTTATGCATCAGAAAATTTTCAAATTTCAAAATGCAAAATCTTTATAATGTCCAGATAATTATCAAATATTTCTTAATAAACAAAACTTTATATTTTATCTGTTCTTTTCACTAACAAATCTCTGTACTGGTTTGGTAGATTTGACCGATCTTGTATCTACCATAAAAAGATTAGGAAATAAATATTAATTATGCCTCTTTCATTCTAGAATGACAACAAATTATAATATGAAAACATAAATGTTTAGACCAGATACATTAAATCTCATAACATTATACATTTATATATATTTATTATACTGACCTTTCAGCCATACCTGGCTAATAATACAGAAGTTACAATGATGCAGCATACATGCTCTCATGTTACTGTATCCAATAATATAAAACTGACCTTTAGTCTTTACAAAGTGACCTGTCTTAGCTGTGTTTTAGTAGAATAGTATTTTGTAAAATAGTCACATTTCAATTATTAGACATTATATATGTATATAGATTATTACTATTTAGAAACATGTTCTTAGATTTCAGTTAGTTTTATTAAAACATAGAACAGTAAATAAAGACATAAAGCAAACAATTATCTCTTCTAGTTACAACCTTTGTACTCAGTTGCTGCTTGACATAGGTTACTAATCCCTTTAAAATTTCTCATATGGAGGATATGAAATGAAAACATTATTTTTAGGTTTTATATATATATATACAGTTGAATAACCAAAAAAATCATAAACTACTAATCGATACCACAGAAATCCACTATAATTTATCAAGCTTAGTAACTGAGCTGTATTTGGGTCTAAAAAATATGAAATTTTGAGCAGAGTAAAAAAAACAAAAAACAACCTCCTTCAAAGAGATGGCAACCGAACACATGAAAATGGCTGAGAAAGAGGACATTCTGAGCTTTCAATTGTTTATTCATATGTCATACGTTGAAATAAGTGTATATAAGCGACCATTTTCAAAAGTGGAAAGACATGAGCGGGGGCCACTGTGTTTGATTCAGTACATGAGCAATATCTTAGCAAATTGAAAAGATAAGAGGATATTATTTTATATTCTAGCTTGTCCATATCAGTAATTTGAGTTTCTAAATCATACAAAACTATAGACTTAATATTCTGACTTCAAAAACATCTAATTTGAACCAGTGCTGCATTCAATATACTACATGACACACAAAAAAATTTATGTTTATCCGTGTTTTCAATATTTACTTTTAAATTAAACAATTAAATAATGTATGATACTAAAGTTTGAATTATAATACCAAACTTACTAATAAATTCTTGAAATAGCAATTCAATAAAATTTTGAATGTGAATCAACAAATGCGATGACATGGCCTTTGACCCGTGACCTGTCTGGAGAGGGTTAATGATGCTGCCCCATAATGAGTGACACAAGATTGTTTGTCCTCAATGTTGGTGAAAATTTTTGCTAATTCTGATCTGAAATGATCAGCCATGCCTTCAGTCTTGTGAAGATGGTTTTATTGACATTATAACAATGTAATTGCACCAATCACTGCTAATGTAACAAACACAGACTTCAATACTATGTACCAGTATATTAGTCACTCCACCCATCAACATCAAACGATAATATTTTAGTTGTTATTACAGTTCTTGAATGATAGTCAATTATACTTTTTGACATACTTTATCAAGTGGATTGTAAAGACACTTTCTGAAGAAAGCTGCAATATTCAAAAATTCTTTGCAAAGAAGTAACTGACTTTTCAATTGTCATGAAGGTGTTCATGCCAACAGCAAACTAAATCAAGAAACCCTTAAACAGCTTCTTTGTGGTTTTTTGTGATAGTAAAGCAAGGCCTGGATTTATTAAACTCTGCAATTATGGGTTGCTGAAAGGAAGTATAGAAAAAAAGGGAAAATTACAGTGAAATTTTTAATGTTAACACTTTCCTAAACTGAAAATGTATTTCCAGTAGATACTTACCTCCACTCAAATAGCTTTTCTCAACTTATACTGTCCTCTATATGTGCAAATTCTCACTTGCCACTAGCATTGATACTCCCACTTACCCTCCCATGTATTCATGCGAGGCATCTGCCTGCTATCATACAAATAATCATGCAGCAACCCTCCACCAATAGGAGTGTAACTAGAGTCCTCTCTTCTGTGCAGCCAAAAATCATTGAGATTTTGGACTGTACATATAAAACCAACACGAGAAGTGGGGAGAATGGGTACGAAATGTGAAAAGATGTTAGTATCTATCTGAAATATGTTTTCAGTTCAGGAAAATGTTAACTTTGGATACAATATCTTACTTCCTCTCACAAATAGCTTGAATCCCACACTGAGTTTGCAGAGGGTCTGGTGAGAAAATGATACCCCTTAAAAGCACCCAAAGAAAGACCATGGAAAGTACAAATAAATGGAAGACAACACCCCATTGGGTGACTGCACCACTTCTGAGCCAAGTATACTCTTCGCCCATGAGAAATTGTGTTTCAATATGGGCGGAAACAATGGATGGACCTCCCTAGCTTAGATCAGAGGGTATGTCATCATGTTTGTAGACTTACATTCAAAATTTTATTGCACTACTATTTTATGAATGTATGTCAATAAACTTGTTATCAAATTGTAGATTATAATTTAAATTCTAGTATTAGACATTAGTTAATTTCTTAATTTAAAAGTAAATATAAAAAGCTAAATATTGATTTTTTGTGTCACACTGGTATGTCATATTCTGGGTTTGGTCAGATTACATTCTACAACACCCACAATACAATGTCTATAGTTTCATATCAATTATAAACTCAAATTTCCGACATTGGCAAGCTACAATATAAAATAAGAACCTCCTAACTTTTTTATTTCCTGAGATGTCATAATATTTATTGAATCCACTATACTGGTTCTGCCCAGTACTTCATCATTTCAGAAGACTTGTTTAGCTAAGCCTGCTTTTCTATACCTACAAGTTTATAACCAATCAAAAGCTGTTATATCATTGGAGAGTTTGAATGTTATTTTCCAAACATAAATTAGATTTTTACACCCAAATATAGCATAATTAGGAAGCCTGGTAAATTGCAATAGGATT
>NW_013667970.1:50202-54763 GCF_000517525.1 Limulus polyphemus | reverse complement strand
CACACACACACATATACATATATATAGTCTACAAAAAAATTTCCTACATCCAGATGTGAACTTGGAAAAGGTTTATGAAGAGGTGTAGCACGTAAAACTCATGAGTGCAAAAAAAGAACTTTAAACATCGCAATTAGTGGAGATCATTGTCATCCGAATACTTTTTATTTACTATTCTATGTTTTAAGAAAAATAACTGCAGTTTAAATATTTATTTGTGAATAGTAATAATATATATATATATATATATGTAATGTATGGTAAAGGAAACCTCATTGTACCTTACAAAATATTGGAACTATGCATTTATTGCTTATTCTGTAATCATGGTAAAATAGGAAATATGATGTTCATGAGCACTTTCACACCTATATCACTATTAAATTCTGCCCATCCAAGTTTAATGGATTGGATACAACTTTATACTGAGCCACACCACAAATATTATCTCTTACTTTTATATAGTACTTTAGATAATTCTTGTTGCAACTAATGTACTATGTAAACAAGCTGATAAATCCTACCCCACAGTTTTTTTCAGAGCTGGGATTCAAATAGACTCTGTAGGAAACGTTTGCTTATCGACCAAGTTCATTGGATTTGCCCAGACTTTCTACAAAGCCATAGCATAAGCATTTTATAATACTTTAATAATACCATTATACTGTCAACAAGTTGATAAATCCTACTCCACTATGTTTTCAAAGTAGGGAAAGTTCTGGGAATTGCACCACAAAAATTTATTTGATATTGACAGTGTCAAAGGACTCAAAGTACGGTAACACCTAAACATGTACAGTGATTGGTTGCTTTATATTCAGGAGGTTTCTACTTCAGCCACTAACAGTAGAATAAACATAGGAAATAACTGTAAAAAGATTAGAAGAAACTTTCAGGAGATTTACTTTGGAACTTCACTGTCCATACTGAATAGGACAGACAGTATTATTCATTTTGTTTCTTCTAGTTTCTAAGCCATCTGCTAGCAATAAATTAACTACAGAAAATGTGTGTGTAAAGGAGAGAAGTGTAAACTCTGATCATAAGTACTTTGAAATTTTGTGATCAATACTACCAATACATTTTATTTTGCATTTGCAACCTTTATTTTTGTTATACTTTGATTACTTACCTACAACCTGGAGGATCAGTTATAATGTTACAATAAAGAAAATAAGAGATAAAATGTAGAGCTTAACTGAAAACAAAAATAAAAATGTTTGATATTTATTTACAAGGTTTTTATTTTTCATTTGCTTTCACTATATATTATTATAAAAGTAACTAAAATATAAAAAACAGAAACTTATTAGGTAAGATAATGAAAGAAAAATAATAAAAATCTTCATGGGGTATATGGAGCAGCAGTTTGTGCATTACGCTATTCGATACAGTAATACGAGCTGCACGTGCGCCATGTAATTTTCAACTTGTGTCAGGATATTTTTAGCCAGACATGGTTCAAAGGTCAATAAAACAAAAATTAATAAATATAAATAGATGTATACTGTTACGAGATTTAAGCTGTTTACAATAAACATTTATGGTTTCCTGTTACAACCTGCTGTTATTCTAAAACAAAAAAAAGTAATTTAGATTTATTTCTTAATTTTATGATGGTTATGAGTTCAATCAAATCGACCAACACCATACAGAGTTAGCATTGACAAAATAACAGATTAAATATAAATATTACACAAATGAAACTAACAATTTTTAGATAAAGAAAAGTATTTTAAATCTTAAAATCAAAATTACTTTGCATGTTGAATAGTAACATTCAAAAAGAAAAAAAATCATGAGAATATCTTTAATAAACAAATCTTAATACTTAATTTAACAACCTGATATTTTGTGTATGAAAAGCTTGTAATGTTTACTAATAATCTACAAAATTTTGCAAAGATACACATACATTATCAAAAATTATAGTATAATCACTCTCATAGATACTTTCATGGTTATGAGCTGGGTGGATCCCACCCAGCCCGTATTTGTTGGGTTAAACTTGTGTGCACGTCCAACATTATCATCACCATATCCTCCGGGAACTAACATCTGGGAGATGGTAGGAAGATAGACAACAAACTGGGGTGCATCTCCAGTCCATCACCAGGTGGCACTGGAAATGTATCATCCATTCTGCAGTTGGAGAAGATTACCCGGCCACACACACATGTGGAATACAGTGTAGTGTAATGTCTAAAGTGCATCTGACCATAAATGGGAGATCGATCTCAACAAACATTAGGCAAACCATGATAGGAATATCCAGCCCATGGTAGGAAGAGGGTCCTCTACCTTTTACCATGGATGCAGGAACTGGTAGGGAGATGAGCCTCCATACGAAGGATCCACATCATCACGTGCTCACATCTGACACAACCAGCACCATATCCACCAGAAACCAACAGTAAGAAGGTGGACATCAAAGTAGGGGTGCATCTCCAGTCCATCACCAGGTGGCACTGGAAATGTGTTGTCCAGTCCATGGTAGGAAGAAGGTACCCAGCCACACATGTGAGGATTTATGTTGCTGGTTCAGCTCCAACCATCATCATATCTGCCAGGAACTTACATCCGGAGAAGGATAGAAAGGAGTGTGCCTCAGTTTGAGGGGTGAGCTGCATCATCCAACACCTGATGACATCTAGAATTGTACATCAGTTCCATGGTTGGATGAGCATCAATACCATCTACACCACCCCCTTACTCTCAATTGAATGGGAATTAGCACACTCAGGAAGAAGCCTCCATGGTCTACCACCCAAGTGTCTAGGAACTGGTAAGTGGCAACGACTCCCATACTCCACTAAAAGAAGAGAGGAAACAGCTCATTGGAGAGACCAGAGGAACACTGCATTGGAGACAGTGCAATGGGTGACCATGATACCTTATTTTGAAAAGCAGGCCAATCCTGTGACCTACAATACATGGATATCAAGCAAAATACCATGAGGCATGCCTACAAGGAGTTATGCTGACCACCCCATCTCAACAGTGGGTTTCTATAACACACAGGTCTTACAGTGCTGACTGAAGAATAAGTGTACCTGGTCAAGCAATACTCACCACTGAGTGGGTTCTAACTAAGCAACAAAGGCTCCTGCAAAGAAAGTGAAGAAAAAAGAGCACTTACTCACTCAAAGAGACATTGTAGGAAGACAAAACCCTATAGAAGAAGAAACAGCTAGGTGGTAAAGATAATGAGCAGAAAGGTAGAAGTGGTCCACATACCTGTGCTAATGATGTCCTCCAATGGATGATGAAAAAAAACAGCCAGAAACATGGTATGGTGACAAATTTGATGGGAAGATACACGGAAAAGAAGACAATCATCAGAAGATAGGGAAGAATAAGCCAAGCAAATCAACTGGTGAATACAATCCATAAGGGTAATGAGAGAAAGGTCACAGAACTGGGAAGGATTCTGAGGAATAAATAATCAGGAAGAAATCAGTGCATGCCATGTAACTGCAGAAAGCCCTGACTGGACAGAAGAGGTGATCACGATCAAAACGGTCATAAAGATGTGATATAAAAGGAAGGGAGGTAAGTGTGAAGGTAGAATTACCCTCCCGAGAGGTCAAAGTTTTGGGCAGAAAAGAACGATTGAGGAAAAGGAACACATGGGAACCTGAAACAAGGTGCAGTGGACATCAAGAGTGAACACATCTGAACGATGATAGCCACATGCCAACAGGAGAAGAAAGTGGGTCTTCAAAGAGAGGTGATACATAAAACAGGTTGACAAGGGTTTAAAAAGAGAAAGGGTAAGAGCATTAAGGATGACATTGAGGTTCCAATCTAGGAAAGAGACAGGAAGAGGAAGACAGGTGATGTGGGTGGAATGGAACAAAAGGGACAGGACTGGCAAATGGAAGATGTGGACATAACATGTAAAACAAAATATGACTAACAAATGCGGCACAATAGCTCGCAATGGAGGAGACTGAAAGGCCTCTGTCAAAAAGCCAGGTTAGAAATGAAGTAATTTAGAGAAGGGTAAGACAGGATGAAAGACAACCACAAAATATGGACCAACAATGGTATGGGTACCATTTTCTTTGGTACACTGCCATGAAGGAAGAACATATGTGATGGGAAATCAAAGATGTCACATGCTGTGAAAGTCTGGCCATGCATGAAGGCCGAGTGTGAGAACAGACAGATGATGTATGCCAGGCTGGAACTAATGAAGGAGGGTGGGGAAAGAAGAAGAAGAGGCAACACCAGTAGTTGGCAGAGAAGTGAAAACCATAGCCGAGCTGGACAATATAGAACCACTAACAGAACCCAACACAAAATGGTCTGGATGATGGAAAAGATCCAGGGAATCAGACAAATGAGTGGGTAGGCATACAGGTAGAGACCCGACCAGTCCTGACTGAGAACATCCACTGATCCAGCCAAAGGGTGTGGAACAAGAGATCAAAACCATGGAGCTGAGAACTGAGATGAGTTGCAAAGGCATCCAACTCTGGAACACCCCAATGGGCACAGAGCCCCAGGAACACCAACAAGTCCAGTGACCACTCCATAGGAAGAATCCTGTCTGGAC
>NW_013667970.1:42434-49620 GCF_000517525.1 Limulus polyphemus | reverse complement strand
CTCAGTTTAACTTTTATAAATTCTTACAATTACAACTTAAGAAGTTGATTCCAGTTGACTACATAGTCAAGGGTTTCAACTTGATTAGTTTAAAGGTTGTGGGATATCTGAATGTCTTGTTGATAAAATAAAAATAAACTCTCCGAGACAAAATTTCAAAAATTTGACTGAACTATTTCAAATTAAGTTTGCATTTAATCTCACTGAATTACACATATAACTTGTTTATATGCACTTAAGGCAATCACCTTTGTATGAAGTACTTAATCCTGAACATTATCAATATTACTATGACAGTGTCTGAACATTAATTCACCTACTAGCCTGTATCTGTATTGACTTCACAGGCATTATGGTTTTAAAATATAACAAATCCCGAAGGGCTCAGAAACCTCTGTTTCTCTTCACCCCCACATGCAAGGCAATCACCTTTGTATGAAGTACTTAATCCTGAACATTATCAATATTACTATGACAGTGTCTGAACATTAATTCACCTACTAGCCTGTATCTGTATTGACTTCACAGGCATTATGGTTTTAAAATATAACAAATCCCGAAGGGCTCAGAAACCTCTGTTTCTCTTCACCCCCACATGCAAGATTATGGTTAATGCTTTTCGTGAAAGAATTTAGGTTATTGAACCAGTGGCTTAGATTTAAATTGACTGTGGTTAAAAGTTTAATTAACTTGGGAGTTATTTGGTGGTTAACTATGGCTAGTATGTGAAGTGAGTGTGGCTAATGTATAAAACACCCCAAGGCATCCGGAAAAGCTGTGAATATCACAAATTGAGAACAGGAAGTCGCTACAAGAAAGAAGAAGGCTCGATGATGATACTTGGCTTCACAGAAGTGGAACAAAGTCGTGATGACCAAAGTTGTGACAAGGACACAAGCACCAGCAAGTATGCAATCTATAAATGAGTTGTGGCAAAACACGAATTAAGCAATAGAAGCTTTTTAATAAACTTAAAATTGTTATTGTTTTTGCACTAGCATCTTATGGATTTTTGACCTAAAACAATTACCTTATTAGTTATAGGCTAGATTCTAGCAATAATTTGACTTGGGTATTTAAAGTCGATTCTGAATTTTTAATATTCCATGGGTTTCAGAAGAGATCAGAGGATCCAATAGAAAACTTTTTCAGATAAAGCAAAGAAAGAAATGGCCCTTTTCAAAGTAGTACATTAAGAATATATAATTTTGATGTGGGGGGGGGGGTACCCTGAGAAAAACCCACTTCCACTGAGCAGGTACCAAATAATGTACCTGCTCAGTGCCTGAAAAGAAATAACCTGGTTAACAAGTACAATACATAAAACAAAAATTAAGATAGTTTATAAATCAAGCGACTTGGGAAGCAGTGTTCTTGAGATTCTCAATCAAATTAAAAGGTGATAAGTATCTGATCCAAGTAGTTGGGGTTGTCACAATTAGGGAGAATTCTTGCGTTTGTGAGTTACGTTTGTGTGCTTATTTGTAATAATGAGATACTAACTTTAATAAAGTTCTTTAAGGGGTGGTTATGACTGAAAGTGAATTCAGGTATTCGGGTGGGATATAATTAGGGAGTCTGTGGGGTATTTAAATGCTCTATTCTGGATATTTTGTAACTACTTATATTGGTAGTCTGACATATTACATGTTACCGCATTACTGTATTCAAATAAAGGTCTGATATAGGCACAGTAGATAGAGATGATTGTTTTAGCACTTCAACCCTTATTAATAACCCCTATGCATCATAGGTAGTTAATTCTGTTACTTGTTCTCCTGATAGTATCATTAAAATGCTTGCTCCAAGATAAGTTTGAGTCGAATGTTAAACCTAGGAATTTTATAGATTTAGAGAACTGGATTATTGTATTGTATAATGTTAAATTTAGGTTTCTTAAGTTTTACTTGTTCTTGTTAATTTTCTTGAGGACAGCGACAGTTTGTGTCTTAGTGGGTTTGAGGGCTAACCACCATTTATTGTACTATTGATGTACAGTACTGAGCGAGATTTGGAACCTTTAAATGGTTGTGTGTGGATTACTTGAGAAGCTCCATCCACATACTGGGAAGTTAGTGTGTATGTTAAATGGGGGAAGGGCATATCATCAACAAAGATGTTATATAACGTGGGGCTTAATATCGATCCTTGTGGGGCACCAGCTACTAAAGTAAAAGGGTGTGATGATAAATTGTTAGCTTTAACGGTACGGCTGGTGAGAAAACTTGACACCCATCGTACAATAGGGGTAGGTATACCAATGTTGTGTAATTCAAATCTTAAACCATTATGCAACATGGAGTCAAATGCTTTCTGCTTGTCCAGAATAGCAGCTGTAGTAGTATGCTTTCTGTTAACACCATGATAGGTTGATTCTGTTAGTCTAATGAGGTGATCTGAAGTCTGTCCATTTCTTCTTCCTGCATTTGGGTTGTTCAAAATCTTGTTGGCTTCAAGGTATGAATTAAGTCTGTTCTTTATAAGTTATTCCATTAACTTTCCTAGAATGTTAAGTAACCTAATAGGTCTGTAGTTGCCAGGGTTTCTTAAATCATCTTTCTTGAGGAGAACTTTAATGGTTGCTGACTTCCATATTGCTGAGTTAAATCTTGATTGTAAAGATAAATTGTATATTGCAACTAGGTGTTCTAAAATGGGGTTTGAAAGGTGTTTAATAATCATATTGTTTATACCATCTTCCCCAGATGCTTTACATTTAATCTTTTTTTTTAATTTATTTTTATTTCAGTTAATGATATTTAACACACAAATAAGTTCAAGAATTGATTGTTTTCTGTTACTGATACAGGGAAGCTAGGTGTGAATATAGAAGGATTGTTAATGATGTGGTCATTTACATGAATGAAATGTGGCAAGATTTGGTGTCATGAAAGTGCTTCTAAAACACTAGGTGGAAAGTTCAGCTTGTTCGTTGTCAAACATGGTTGTGACATTATTATACTGTAGCTTGGCAATATTACTATTAGATTTGGTATTGCTGATAGATTTAAATTTTCTCCAAAATAATAAGGGGTCAGGTTGGGAATTACCTATAGATTTACAGAATTGTTCCCTATTGTCATCCTGTTGTATTTTGACAAGTTTCTTGATATGATAGCTTTTATTGTTGATTACAGTTTGAAAGGGGAATTGCAGGAGCAGATAAACTCTTGTCTGAGTTGTCTTCTTTTTAAAATTAGTTCATGAATTTTGGGAGTAATTTTACATGATCTGAGACCAGGATTACATGATGTGCTTCGGAGCGTTTCCTTGATTGCTAGCATTATTGCATTAGTGATCTCAGTTGCATACTCCTCTATGTTGAAGTAATTCGTAGCTAGCTTGTATAAAAACCACATAACATTATATACAAATACTACTGGTTTTTCAATTCTGGCTGTCTTTCTGTTTAAAAGACTCTCTTGTACAGCCAAAATTATGTTAAAAAATTCTATTCCAACAAAATTTTGTCACACACCAGTCTAAAATAAATGTTTAAAAATCTTTTTTTTACATTAATTAAAATTTTTTTATGTACTACAGTTGTAATATCTGTCAATAAAACTTTATCATACATTCTGTTGTAAGCTAGAGGGCAGTACTGTTGTTAACCCTATGACACCCAGGTACTCTATCAGAGAGGAGGTAACGTAATTCTCGTCACATTTTGTTACAAAAATATAGAAATCCACTAGAGTAGTTGTATTTTTCTTATATGCATAATTTCTGGTCTACATCTTTTCACTTAGTTTATTTCTAATTTTTCTTTCAAATTCCTAGTCTTTTATCATTTATGCTGCCACATCAACCGATACCCACAGGGATTATAAAGTAATTTCAGCAGACTCCCCGCAGAGATGCATTCCGTAAACAGGATGGTGCTTATACACGCCATCTTGTTTATAACCTTTCACAATCCAGGTGAAAAGTTAAACTTATAAAAAATCATTAAACCATTTAAATATGATTTTAAAAACACACATAATACATAATTAACTAAAATATAAAAGTAAGACCTGAATAGAATTTAACTGTCTCTCTATCTGTAGCACATCTAGGTAAAAAATCACCATAAATGTTACAATTGATCAAGCAGCCAACAATATCATAACAGCAGTTCCATCTACTTCAATACAAAAACTACACAACAATTTCAGATTCACCATTGATAGAGTACAGTGTAAACTGAGCTCTTTCTAATGACATTTACATTGTAGATCTCAAGGCAAAGTATAGAAGGTAGGCATGGCACCTGTCAAGGGTTGGAAAAATTATTTTGGTTTTCCAGACAACCCAGCTGCAGACTTTAGGTCAAACACATGTACTTGGAATACAGATACTCTTGTATATTGCTAGCTTCTCTGGCTAAGAGTGAACCTCTGCTAAGACAAAATTTTTCATAGCACATGAATTGTGTGACATCAAAACAGAAGTTTACATATTTTTTGAAACAAGGGAATTAAAACTTAGATAACATGAAAATTATAACACACATTATAATATTAACTTCATTGACATATATTGATAGTAAAGTGGTTTAACTAAATTTTGAATATAACACAGTACCAATGCAGAAAGGAGTTTAAAAATGGCACTGGAAGGTTCAATGTCATTTGTAAACACACACCTACCACAAATTAGAAAGGTGTAAATGCTACAGTGTAAATAAACTGATTTCTTCTCTTTAAGTGGACAGGACATTAGTTTATTTTCACCATATAATTCTAAAGAACTCACAAAGAAAGAAGAACATTATAACACCTGGTATTAGGAGTTGAGGTTTGTTTTGTAGAAATGGAATAAAACTTGGAATATACTTGAAATAGAACATCAATTGTTGAAGGTAATGACTACAAGATCCAATAGTGAGATTCAAGCTTAACTTGAGATGATGAAGTTATTAAGAAAAGATTAGGAAGAATGAGACAGAAATTTTAAAGAAGATCTAAAGAAAGAGTTAGAAAATTAAAATAAAATCATAAAGAAACTTACAGAAAATTAGAAAAAGACCAAGAAGAGAGGTACAGAAAATTTTATATATAAAAAAGAAATTACAGAAATTTAACAAAGGAGTTAAAAGAAAGAAACCTACTATTTAACAAAGAATTAAGATGAAGAATAAATATGGTTGAAAACAAGATCCATGAAGCTATAGGGAATGTTCTGAGGGATTATAACAACAAATCTGAAGAAATGCAGAATGATATCAAAAAAGTACAAAAGGACACCAATGAAGCCAAAAGTGAAGTAAAGAAAGACATGAACAAGGTAGAAAATGGCATCAATGAAGCTGAAAAAACATTGGTGACAAATTAAAACATCTGGAAAATTAATCAATAAATGCAAAGACTAAATCAGCCCCATCTCTTTCTGCATTGATTCAACAGTTCCAACCAAAAACACCATCTACTACAAGATATCGAATAGAACTTATATGGGTTATACCTATTATGACTATTACTATGGCTCCTGTTACTGAAGTACATTCCTGAACTACTCCAGCCATAACAATACCTAATACAGTTCCAGAATTTAGATGGCCAATTCAACATCATCTAATAGAGAAACAAATATAATATGGTGGGAAGGTACCACGGGAATCACATCAGATTCAGTTTGAAATTTTTTCTAGTGTGAATGTGTGGAATAGTGAATAACAACCCATCCACCTAACTGTCCATTAACTCTTTCAACCCGGGCTCAGTCCCTGGGACCAACCTCGTAACCATTTTGTGCTTGTTGTAGTTTTCATGCTATAACTTTTAAATTAGTAAGCGAATGTGAACGAAATTTGGCAGTTTATCAGTAAACATTACAATGCTTTCATATGTAAAATATCTATTTTTTTTTTTTATTGAGTCTTAGTGTTTGTAAATCAATCTTTCTCTCATGCCTTATTTCTCTTTTCACATTTTGCCTATCTATCATGCAAAGTAATTTTCATTTTAAGGTTAAAAATACTTTTATGCATCAGAAAATTTTCAAATGTCACATGCAAAATCTTTATAATGTCTGGATCATTATCAAACATTTCTTAAGAAAAAACTTTATATTTTATCTGTTATTTTCACAAACGTATCTCTGTACGGGTTCGGTAGATTTGACCGATCTTGTAATCACCATAAAAAAAAGGAAATAAATATAAGTTATGTCTCTTATGTTCTAAAATGAACACAAATTATAACATGAAAACATAAACGTTTAGACGAAATAGCTTAAATCTCATAACATTTTACATTTATATATATACTTATTTCATTGGTGGTAGTGTCCAGGGTCACTGATGACGAGTAGAATTCTCCAAAACTAGTCTGGCTCACAGACATTCCTCCCAATGAAAGAATAGACCATTTCAAGCTTTTACTTGTTGTTAAACATATACTTATTATTTTTATTATATTGACCTTTCACCCATGCCTAGCTAACAATACAGAAGTTACAATGATGCGGCTCACGTGCACTCATGTTACCGTATCAAATAACATAAAGGTGACCTTTGGTCTGTAGAAAGAAACTTGTCTTGGCTGTGTTTTAGCAGAGTAATATTTTGTAAAATACAGTCATATTTCAATTATTATACATTATATATGTATATAGATTATTGCTACTTTGAAATAAGTTCTTAAATTTATTTTTCCTATAACATAGAATAGTAAATAAAAAAGTAAAACAAACAATTATCTCTTCTAGTTATGACCTTCATACTCCATTCCTGCTTGACATAGGTTGCTAAGCCTTTAAAAATTTTGCACATGAAGGATATGAAACAAAATATTCTTTTTAGGTTTAATATATACTTTTGAATAACTAAAAAATCATAAATTACTACATCAATGCCACAGAATTCTACTATAATTTATCAAACTTAGTAACTAAGCTGTATTTGGGTCTAAAAAAAATATAAAATTTCAAGCAGACTAAAGATAAGCTACCTCATTGAAATCTTGGTTCACAAGAAAGAAATAGCATTAGGTATATTAGAAAGGCTGAGAAAACCACTAGGGGACATTCTGAGCTTACAATTGGTTATATGTATATACTTCATGTCATATGTAGAAGTAAGTGTATATAAGGAGGCATTTCCAAAAATAGAAGTTCCACTGTGCTTGATTTATTACGTGAGCAATATCTTAGCAAATAGAAAAGATAAGACCTTCTTATTTTATATTCTAGCTTGTCAGTATCT
>NW_013667970.1:38779-41547 GCF_000517525.1 Limulus polyphemus | reverse complement strand
AAATAGTAGTTCAATAAAATTTTGAATGTGAGTCAACAAATGAGATGACATGCCCTTTCACCTGTGACCCATCTTGAAAGGGTTAAAAGGAGTAGCTTTAACAATATTAAGTAATCTTCAAGCTGAGAGCTATAACAACTACCAAGCAATGGTAGCTGTCTTGTCCAACAGATTCGGAGTGTTGCCTCAGAAAGAAGTATCAAGAATAAAGTTCTGGAATACAGTATGAAGGAAAGAATAGACTTTAGATAAACTTGCAGAGAGGCTTGCCTAATGATCTTATCCAATTGCTTTTTGTGAGATGATGGATTCCTTGGTAGATGACCAACTTATAGATTCCATTACAAACAAAGATATGCAAAGTTGGATGAAGCAGAGTATGTGTACATCTTTAAAGGTGCTCTGCAGTTGACAATGGAACTAGAATCTATCAAAGATGCAGAAAAACTACTAATAGGGCCATCTAAAAGTTATGGGAATATCAGATTCTACAGTACTGAAACATTAACTCTTCCTAAATATAGTCTAGAAGAATGGAAAGAACTAACTCTTTCCATATGGGCTAGGTGCACTGCACCTAATTCGTAACCACCATGAGATTAGTCATGAGCATATCTTAATTCAAAATTCTGATTTTTTGTCTACAAAAGATTTGGAACATTTATTGATAGTCTGTGAAATTTCGTTATGTAATTTTATTAAGAATTTGTCTATGAATACATGGAGTCAGAGTGTTGACTAATCAGAGTGCAAAGTGATATTCATGTTAAGATTTAAAATGCTTTTCATCATCTAAAAATTGGCAGATTTCACTTGTGGAATCTCTAAAACTTGCTAAATAAATATAGTTTTTTTTATTGTTTTTTTTGAGAAAAACTATTATATTTTATTTTCTCTACCCTAAATTTATACAGGGTCAATCGATTTAACAGACCTCAAAATCACCATAAAAAATTAGGAAATAAATCTAAGTTACCTTTTCTTCTTTTTAGAATGACTGCAAATTGTAAATAAAAAATCACAATTGTCTTATTGACATTTGAACCATGTCTAACTAATAATCCCACTATACATGTTTTAAATCACTCAGCAATCATGCAGCTTATAGGCATATCTCTTAAAGAACATGTTTTTGTCATTATCTTACCTAATCTAACCAAGTAAGCTTCTAATTTTTACATTTTACTTACTTTTATGATAATAAATATAGAACAAATATAAAAACCAAAAAATATAGTACTTACCTTGGTCTTTTTGTTGTCAACTGTTGATGAAACTTAAGCCTATTTTTTTATGTTAACTGTACTACCACACTAAATATTTTTTTTATTTAATTAAATAATGCACCTAAGAGCACTGAATAATAATTTGTAAAAAGAAGACAATGTTCTATAACTACCATAATTGTTTTGGCTTACTAACTACGTGATAAATTCAGCTAACTCATCAATATGTTTCCCATGGGAGTAAAGTTTGAACTGGAAGCAAAATAAACAATTCTCTGTAGAGAAAACAAAGTAATATCATATGTCATTTAATAAACTAAAACTTGGCTATCTAATGGTTATAAATAATATAGTAATAAACATCAGATAGAACTATTGGCAATTTGTGATAGAGAAGATGTGAGGTAGGCATGGCAATGGAGTCTGATTTTCTAGTTTATGGCTCCATAAACAAATATGATTGAAGGCTATAACAATTATGCTTTGCTTGAGTAATATCTATATAACAATAAGTAACTTACATTAAATGCATACTTCTGAGAGGGGTGGTAAATAAATTAGAGAAGAGGAGAGATTGAGGAATTTTTTAAATATTCCCTTATAAAATTAAAACTTATATAATATTAAAATGTGATTTATTAGCTATGTTTTGATGACAAGTTTATTCATATACATTAATAATAAAGTAGTTTGATTAAGTTTTGAATGTAACTCTGTAAAAACGTTGTAACACGCTGAAAAAAGGGTAACTATTACAACCGACACTGTAAGGAATCAACAGTTGTGAATACTCCATCTTTCACAAGTGAAAAGCTCATTATTTGAAGGAAATTGTCAACAAGTCCATGGGCTTACTGATGGCCTACTGAGTGACCTGGTTACACAGCTATAACTGTTTGTCCTGATTTGTTAATGAAAGATGGGAAATTGCCTTCTGAGATGAAGAAGAGGGATTAATGTGAACATCAGGTGAACATAAAGTTTCAGCAAAAAAGGAAGTTGGAAGTTACCCTACCTGTAGAAAGCTTCTCCACACCACATATGTGGGTAACTGATATAAAGGAAGAGTACACCTTAGAATCTTGCTTCATGAGGAGACATGGTGTGAGATTGGGCTAGCTTCTGATAGCTTCACAGTCAGTGACCAGGAAATCCCTATGTACTACAAGACAATTAACACATCAGAGGTTAAACTTACAGTGGAAACAGGGATGGTAATAACTGCACTACCAAGAAGTGAAATACTCAAAACAGAAATTAGCAATATATCTTCATCCAGTGAGTGGGGCATAATGTAACCAACTCTTGTAACCTGAGGAATTGGTAGTTCAAAGACTCATGGATATGAAGAATAAACATGATTTCACCCAGGAAAGACTTAAATCAGCTGATGATAAAAACAAAAGGTAGCTATGGTGTGAAATCTGATAAAACTGAAAGTTGCATGGTATGGCTGAACAGTTCACAGCATAAGAAAGTAAAAAGTCCAAAATTAAGTTGGTGTTTGGTGGATAAGTGATCCAAGTCAAAGGCAATCTGCTA
>NW_013667970.1:32378-38450 GCF_000517525.1 Limulus polyphemus | reverse complement strand
ATAACTAATTAATAATAGTATATATATATATATATATATATATATAATAATAAATAACTAAGTAAGTTAACTAGAAGTAACTAACTAATAAATCTAATTAATAAAATAATGAATAAATCACAAAAGAAAGTAACAACCACAGGGATATAAGTAGACTTTTTTTCTTTGGGCTCCAAACAAGAAAAGGAACAAAACAATTAGCTCATACTTTCTCAACTTTCAAACATTTAACAGCAAAATCAACTTTATGTAAACTTGAAACTTGTTTAATTTACAGTTACGTGTAGCATCTCATCCCTACAGTGTTTTTCATTCTTACTGGAATATATTTGAATTGCTTGAAAAAAATCAAACAAGCCACTTTGGAAAATCTGCGATACAATAACAAAATATAAATAATCACAAGTTTTTCCTTTTTTTAGTTCTGTACATGTATTCAGATGCAGACTTTGTTTCAAGCAAAGTTTCTAACCCTTTAGAACAGTTTCATGAGTTAGGCAGTAGGTGATCATAGCAAGTTGTGACACAATCATGTTAAAAAATATCACTTAGCCAAAAATGAACTAATCATAGTAGGAAGTTTAGGAGAAGGAATGATGCTTTTAACATCCAAAATGACATTGCAATTTTACATTTAATTTTATTACGATTTAACAAATAACCAGCCACTGTAGATATCAAAGGAAAGTAACCAAAAAAAGTGTGAGTTGGGTTTCAGTTTTGCTTCAAACATACCCAATGGATGATCCATATTAAGAAGTTTTCGATGTAGTATGCTTGATGGTACAGTCTTCTCAATCAGCTCCTCAACATTCTGTACGTGAAAAAAATATGTACTTAAAACTAAAGTTAAATATTACAAACAGAAATTCACTGAAAAACAAAAATCCATCAAAATGTCAAACTTTTCATTGAATAGTAAGAGAGCAATAAAAAGAGAAATGTATCTTTAACATATAAAATGAAAAATATAAAAAGTGAAAGATATCAGTACAATGTACATGTATATTATAATTTACATTACAGAAAATATGCTTTATGTAGACTATCTTTAACTACTTTATGGTTATACACACTAAAGGAATAATTACTTTTAAGCTTTACCATGAATTTTTAGAAGATATTTTTCCTTGGCATAAGTTTTGTGAGTACATCAATGGTTTCAATGCTATGTAATCTCTCTATCTTTAGATGGATTTAGAAGTTATTGCACTTTTATGTTGTTTCCTTCACTATATCAAACTACACAACTCTGCATCTAAAATGCACAAAAAACTGTAAAAACCTTACAAGTCTTTTAAAAATAATGTATTTCCTCCTCATAGATATTTCTATGTTATACTAAAGAATATTTTTAAATAAAAAAGGAAGAATAATGTAACTAAACACAAGTATTATCTTATTTACCTTAACCCTATCGCAATGGGTCACATGTCAAAGGCCATGTCATCGCATTTGTAGACTTGCATTCAAAATTTTATTAAACTGCCATTTTATGAATTTATGTCAAATTGTAGATTATAATTCATATTTTAGTATTATATGTTAGTTAGTTTCTTAATATTAATGTAAATATTAAAAAAAACCCGTTAAACATTGATTTTTGTGTGTCACATAGTATGTTGAATGCAGCAATGGTTCAAATTAGATGTTTGTGATGTCAAAATACAAAGTCTCTAGTGTCATACGAATTAGGGACTCAAACTTCCAATATTAACAAGCTAGAATATAAAATAAGAATATCTTATACTTTCTATTTGCTAAGATATTGCTCATGTACTGAATCAAACACAGTTGCCTTTTACCCACCTCTTTACATTTTTTGAAATGCTCCCTTGTATAAACTTACTTCTATATATGACATGAATAACTAATCGAAAGCTCAAAATGTCCCCTAGTAGTTTTCTCAGCCATTTTGATGCATTATTGTGTTAATCTTGTTTTTTTCACACAAGATTTCAACCGATAAGACAAGTCTTTAGTGAGCTTGAAATTTCATATTTTATTAGACCCAAATACAGCTTAGTTATTAAGCTTAATAAATTATAGTGGAATTCTATGGTAAGAATATAGTAACTTATGCTTTTTTTGGTTATTTAAAATGTATATATATAAAACCTAAAAAAAAATTACTTTCCACATCCTCCACATGGGAAATTTCATAAAGCTCAGCAACCTATGACAAGCAGCAAACGAGTACAAAGGTCGTAACTAGAAGAGATAATTGTTTGATTTACTTCTTTATTTACTGTTCCATGTTTTAAGAAAAATAAGTTTAAGAACTTATTTGTAAATAGTATTAATATGTGTGTGTGTGTATATATATAATGTATAATAATTCAAATTTGACTGTATTTTACAAAATACTAGTTCACTAAAACACAGCCAAGAAAGATCATTTTGTAATGGCCAGTTTTATATTAGTGGATATGGTATCATGAGTGCACACGCACCGCATCATTGTAACTTCCGTATTGTTAGCCAGGCATGGCTGAAAGGCCAATATAATAAAAATAAATACATGTAAATGTATAATGTTATGAGATGTAAAATATTTAGACTAAACGTTTGTGTTTTCGTGTTACAATCTGTAGTCATTCTAGAATGAAAAAAGCATAATTTATATTTCCTCATTTGTAATGGTGGTTACGAGGCCAGTCAAATTGACAAACCCCATAGAGTTAGGATAGAGAAAATAACAGAAAAAGTATAAAGTTTTATTACAAACAAACATTTGAAATGAATTAAGAGGTTTTAGAGATTACATAAATAATATTTGAGATTTTTTTGGATGAACAATAGTTTTTTAGTTATAACATGAAAATCACTTCCCACTTGGACTGGTAACGAAACAGACTCCATATTTTTACAAACAAATCTATAATAAAAATACTTCATTGAAAAATCTGATTTTTTTGTGTACAAAAGACTTGTAATCTTTACTAAAAGTCTACCAAATCTTGTGAAGGTGCACTTACTGCATTAAAGGTTATAGTATAAATACTTAACTCGTGTATGAAAGGGTTAACTTACTCTTTTCAGCAGTACCTATTACATACCATAATAAAAAAAGTGTTCCAATAACATTAATTTATTACAATACTAATTTTCAAGCAAAATAAATTAAACTTGAAAAGCATACAGCAGCTGTTCTTTATGTACTTGTACAATGTATAAGATTAGACTTGAAATTTACGGTAAGGCAAACAGCCTTTATAGCCAGCATCTTTGTGCATGTGTACATGTAGTACTTGATTCTAGTCTCAAATTTTTTTTTATATAACCTATCTGCAGTTAATAAAAATATAAATCAAAATAAATTTATAAGAAAATATTTTTACTAAAACATAACTAGAAAATAAACTAAAACTAATGTACAAACACACACACACCATCCTATGAAAAAATTTTGCATAATAATGCTTTACAGAAAAAAGGTTGTAGTGCTTAGCATTTAAGGGACTCAAAAGGAAGACTTTCTTTCATGCATTGATATAAAGTACATTCTTAACTTTGTTTTTATATCTTTGATTTTTTTTCTTAATGTTTCATAATATTTCCAAGAATTCATTGTGATACACAGTAACTTTGTGAATTACAACTATTATATTGATATCTAATAATTATAAATTTTCCTCTAATTCTAAATTTAAGCCCTTTAAGTTATTTCATCAATGCATTGAATGAAAATACTTTAATTTCCTGTGTACTAGTCTTTCTTCCATTTAGTGTTGATATTTAGTAAACTCCCAGATTTCAGATCATTTAATCATTATTTCAAAGTCTGTACTCTGGATGACATTCTTTAGGTCATTATTTATAAATTTCAAATATAAGGTGCTTTTTCACATTCAAAAATAAAAGAAAAATTTAATTGACAAAAAAATCTACACGATAAAAAAAAATGTCTAAATAACCATAATATTTTTGTTACTATAAAAGTCTTCCTTAACCCATTGATTGTTGATTTGTCATGTAGAGTACAGTCTGCCTCCAGCAGTTGAATGCAACTTTGCTGTATACATTGTATGGCTTGCAAAAAATAATTATATCTCAGGGAAACAAACCAGTGACAATAAATTTAGTTGTATAAATGTTCAAAATTGGAAGAAAAAATAAGATATTTCTTGTCATGAATAATATCTTGTATTTTAAAATCTACCCTGTGTTGTTTCATTCAGTTATATCATATTAACATTTCATGGCTTCCATAACTTCACACATTACACTACAGTAATATATTAATCCTATAACATAGCATTATAGACACCAACCCCTGTAAAAAAAAGTAAAAATTAATATCCCCTCATTTATATTTCAGGAAATCATCCCCTCTTAGTCTCTTATAAGATTCTGAAATTAACTACTACTGACAGCAATTCATTCTATAACCTAATCACCTTATTAGAAAAATAAAAGCTGGCTTAACTGGAGCCTAGCTACTCTTTTCCAAATCTAAAAACTTGTGTCCAATTGCCTTCAGAATAAAGGACAAAAAAATCAGAAACCTTTATCTTATCAATCCCCCAAATTTTGTAAACTTAAATAGGGCCACATATTAACCTTCATTTCTCAAGAAACAATGCTTTGGAGGAAAAGCCTCTGTCCACCATGCCAGTGACTGGAAACTGGGTGTAGTAGAGACTCCCTAGCTCCAGTAGTAGAATCAGTAATACCACTCCAGTCAGCCTCTAGATGATCTTATGGAACATCTCATTTCTACAGAGTCTGTTGCAACCTGAATAAAGAAAATTGAATTAGTGTTTGCTAGCGCAGAATTGGTTTACTAAGATCACACCTGCCGAAGCAACACTCACTACAGAGTAGGGTCCTATGAAAACGAGGTAAGGCAACCAACAAAACCTTCAAGACCCTCACTGAACTTGACTACAATCAAAATCTGATTGGACATAGAAATATAGTGACCATGTGAATCGGTGAAAAGGATTTATCCCCTTCCCTGTCTAACAGTGTGTTGGGTAAGAAGGATCAGTCTAAGGATACAAATAGAATGAGAAAGCAGTCTATAGATAAACAGCACAAACCATAAAGACCATTAAAAGAATTAATTGTGCTCTCATCCCAAAGGCATGATGGATGCGAGTGATACCCACATGCCCAGAAGAGAAAGAACCATCTATGTAGTAGGAGAAGAGAGATAAGAGTCGGGCCTCCTGTTCCATAGCATGGAGCTGAAGGGGAGTCAGTTGAGCTTGACTGAGAAACAAGATGAAAAAAATACCCACACTGATAACATATTAAATTGGAGAAAGAATAGATGTCTCAGCCCTGAGAATGAAGCCTGTCTTGATTGTTTCTGAAAGAAGAAGAATCAGGATGTGATGTTCTGACAAGGGACGAGATGATGCCACCAGCAACCAGTCATCTATGGAATGGCGTGTGCACAGTGTGATGGAATGGAGGTCACAAGAAAAACCTCATACAATAAAGCAGAACATATGTGAAGCTGATGTGAGTCCAAATGTAAAAACCCAAAACTGCAGGACCTGACCCTTCTGCACAGAAAACACTGATAGTGGTGGTACACTACAACTATGGCAATGTGCAGATGGGACAAAAATGTCAACTCAGATTGAGGAATAAGTAACTTGTGAACCTTCGAGAATCTAGGCATTCATACACAGGTGACAGATCAATGATTGGACATCAATCTCCTGTCTTCTTAGGCCCAACAACCGACAGGAAAAATTAATCACGGCCATAGAACTAAGTTCCAAAGCCCAAGGATATGTGGAAAATGGAAACCCTACAGGTTGGGTGGATAATAGTGATGAAGATGGGAATTGAATGGCAAATCCTGAGTCAAGGATCTGTGCTCCTGAATCTGTAGTTAAGGTTACCATGTGTCCAGAAATTCTCAGAGCCATGCCCCCACAGACCCTGAAGGTATAGAATAATCACTGATGCAACTGGCAGTGATCTGACTAAGCAGCAGAAGAGGTCTTGAAGAAGTAAACAAAATGCAATGGAATTCGGGAGGATTGGTTGGTTGGTTGGTGTTTTATGGCGCAAAGCAGCTAGGCTATCTGCGCCAAACAACCGGTAAAAGCA
>NW_013667970.1:15597-31378 GCF_000517525.1 Limulus polyphemus | reverse complement strand
CCCTGGGAGGTCCCATCACCACGTACAGGAATCCACGTCGAGGGGGAATTCGGGAGGAACTGTGGGAGTTAGTGGAGAGAGGTAGGTATCTATTTGAAATACATTTTCAGGTAAAAAAATGTCTAATTCAGAAATGTTACTTACCTCTATGCAACACTGAAAGATACAGTCTCATATTGAAGATAGTGGAAGGACCAGTGCAGAGCAATTACAAAGACTAGCTCCTTTTTGAAATAGCAACAGAAAGGGAACATCTATAGGGTGTGATTTCCACAAGACATGGACTCCCACAATAGCTGGAATACTACACTGAATTGGTGGAGGGACATGTGCAAAATGTACCAAGATGAGCATCCGAAGAGAGTTCATAGTGTGTGACATCTCTCTGTAGAGGAACACACCCATGGGAGACCACACCACATGTGTACCAAGTATATTCTTTGGCCATTGTGAAGATACATGTCACTAAATCAGGCAAAAAGGAGCACATCCAATACTCAATTGGACACACCAAATGCTATAGAATGGCTAGGGCATGTGAGACCATAATTGGTGGGTCAACTCCAGTCTAAAAGCAGGTGGTATTTGTCTTCCGGTACACATCAAAAGAAGGGTCCCAATTGTTTTCACCTCAAGCTTAGGAAGCAGAAGGGGGAAAACAACTTCTGTTCCAACTACACAAGCAGGGAACATGTGTGCAGATCCAGTACACAACCAACACCAAGCCACTCAGGAACCTGACATACAGTTGATGGTAAGAAGATGGAATGTAGCATGGTGGTTCACCCGAACCCAAAACCTGGAGGCATTTGGAATTTATCAGAGCAGGAATACAAATGGAAAATGGAAGGGAGGGAAATAGGTGTGAATGTAGGATGCATTGAATGAAGGAGCTAAAAGGAAAATGAAACAAAAGGAATAGGAAAGGATTGGAAAAAAACTATGGGAATGGGAAAAAGGCAATGGTAGACACAGAAGAATCATTTTCAAACAGCCAGGTAAAGAATTATGAGACACGAACACCAGGACAGGAGGTAATCAAGTGAGCTAAAGGTGTATCCTTACCCAGAAGATCACAACAACAGAGAAGCCAAGTTTGTAGGAAAAACATCAAGAAAGATAAAATCACTAATGGGGAATATATAAGGGAGCAAGTATCCTCCAAAATTCCTCAGGGGAAGGGTAGATAGCATCAGATAGGAGGTGGATGGAGCAGAGGTAACGCAAGAGGGTGGCAAGGGTTAAACAGACAGGGGAAAAATGGGTCTATGAAAATCTCACAGTGATATCAGGGACAGATTCCCACAACTGACTCTCAAATACTCGGTGGTAAACTAAGTAATCCAAGGAAGGGGTGGACCCAGGCTATCCAAATCTTGTCATTCTATCCATGATCACCAGAAAATGGAATGTCTGGTCTGGTATAAGGAGATACAGCAGGCTACATAATGGACCAAAACTCGAAACATATGAAAACAGAAAACGTGAAATCAGATTTGGGTAATGTGTATGCCTCAACTTAACTGAACAGTCATGAACTGCAGGAAGAGAGCACAATTTTGTGATGTGCTCACCTCAACTCAACTGAACAGTTGCCAGCTGCAGGAAGTAAGCCCAAAGCTCAAGAAACTGCAGGTTGAGGTGCAGTAGCAAGAGTAACAACAGTAGTAGATATTATGACTTGAAATTCAGAATTCAAACTAAAATGAAAATTGGGCTCTATAGTATACAGGGATTCAGCTGCACCAGGAGTGTGTATTTCACTCCTATTGATGTAGCATGATTATTTGTATGCTACAGTGCAGTTGTAACATGTGTAAACATGTGAGGGTAGGTGGGAGTATCAAGAACTGCACATATAGAGTGCAGCACTGAACAAGAAAAGCTATCGTGTAAGAAAAGATATCATATCTGAATACTGTTTGCTCTATTGTTCTAACTGCTTTCACTGTCATAGTAAAGCATAGGTAAATCCAGTACTGGTGGTTATGTTTCACTAAGGTAGATGGAATATTAATGCATGTAGTGTGGCTAGGGGTGTTAGACCATTCAAATACATACAAGACAAATAGTATAATGGCAGGTGGAAGAAGTAGGAGCCCTTATCTGCATCCTGAGACAAATCCAAATCCCATCAGACTAGACATATCCACCAGAAATTGCTTGGTAAATACTGTAACAGGATATCCGTACTACATTGCTAGATAACACTTCATTTCTATGTCTCAAATAATGAGTGGGTCCAACCAGTCTCTTACTGGGGGAAGACATCACTCACAGAGAAAATTATCCATATTAACTTCCCCAGCAGCTTGGGACTGAGAAAGTGATGGTTTCTTCCATGCTCCACTAGAACATTGATGGTAGGGGTGGAATTCACATACAGGAAGAATTTTTGGCTGAATCATTTGGAATTGCATCCCCACTAAAACACAGAGCAATGGGCTACTATAACAAGAGATAGCAGGAATATACAGGGCTGTGAGGGCTGTATGTTTTGTTTTGTAAAAGATGAAGAAAACACCAGATCAATTATACAGATATACTACTGAAGAAATCTTGCCTAAACCCCATTTTAAGAGCGAGCACTGAGCAGGGAGGTGGGTAGGATTAACACTACCCTTATTCCCAATGGGGCAAACCACACATTCAACAGGATCTGATAACACCAAACATAATGAAGTGATTGGTAGTGCCACATACAATTTGTTTTTTGTGGGGTTTTTTCTCTATTGTTTGGATACTAAGTGAGGTGAACTAAATGATTTGTAAACACAAGGTGGTGTCACGTAAAATATCAGGAATATGGAGATCACACAAAATCAGTAATGAAGTGGAAAAAGATATACAGGCATATCCACCATACTAGAGCCTCTGGGCAGACTCAAGAATTGTGACCAGATGGAGGCAAAAACTTGAGGCACAAGAAACTGTTCAATGATGTAAGTAATGGGAGTTGAATATGTTAGGTATAGTCCACATACCAGCCTGCAAGACCTCATCCAATGACCACCATCAAAAGAAGGCAAGAAAGCTGTGATATGCCATATCTGATGAGAGGTGATGATGAAAAGCATATAGTCTGACTCACCCAAAGAAGAATATACCAAATGGATGAGCTGACAAACCCAAAGTGTTAAAGTGGAAAGTGATAAGTCCTGAGAGAAGGAGGTTAAACGAAAAACAATTGTGGTTTCAACAAAAATGGAAAGGGTGAGCAAGATAGTAACAGATAGCCCAAACAGGACATTGGGATTGAAATGATCTTACAACATGGAGAGACAAGGGAGAAAACATCCGACTACCCTCCCAGGCAACCCAAGTCTTTGGAAAAAAGGAGCAGTCAGGGAACAACATCACCTTGTCTCTATAATATAGAGTATAACAGGCATCTAAGGTGTAACTTCTGAATAATGATGACTAAAAGAAAGTAGTAGGAGAAAATATGTTTTCAAGGACAAATAATATAAGGAACAAGAACCAATGGCTCAAACAGTGGCATGTAAAAGTTTGAGGAATCAAACAAAGTCCCAGACAGAAAGAGGGACCACGCAAGGAGGGCAATGGTCAAGAAGGACCTTAAAGAGGTATGTGATAACAGACAAAAGGAGGAAATGAGCACCATACAAGAGGCAGAACATTGTGGACAATGTCACTAGGTAACAAGAAATGGTCAAAACAGACAGGCTTTTGTCAAAACATCACGTAAAAAAGAAAGCAAGATGTGGTAGAGTAGGATGATCTGGTGGAGGAACCCATGTCAACAAGCATGTCAATTGCGCTGATAGAGGGTGAGAGTAGAAGGTCAAACAGAATGAGAAAGAAAACAGGCTACCCTTTGAAAAATTTCCATTCATCTTTCAAGGGATCAGACAAATATTATGCATGAACACAAAGCCATGACACCCTATTGTGAAACAAGGATGTACAAGACTGGTGAAAGAAGGACCTCCAAAGAAACAGGGGAAGTGGTTCCTCAGGTGACAAGCAGACAGAAATGGAAACCACAACTGAGCCAGCCAAATATCAGTAATAAAAAGAACCCAGATAGGACTCAGAGAATAAGATAAAGAGGAAGACATGCATAAAGAAAAAGACTGGACCAATCCCGACAAAAAGCATTAACAGCAAAAGTGATTTAGTCAAGGACGGGTAACCAAAACAGGAGAATCAGTGAGGTCCTGAAATGAGAAGAAGTCTATAGGAAGATTGTGGGATGCAAAGACCACTCCTTGGGATGGATTCCATCCAGCAGAGACAAGCAATCCCCCAACAGATTCAAGACTCCCAGGACTTGAGATTCCATAAGGTGAATATGATGATTGTTAGCCCAATAAAAAGATCCCACAGTGAGAAAGCATGGGTACTGAGAATGGATGACTCCCTGGGTTTCATGATAGAAACAACTGTACAGTTGCCTAAGTGACCCAACAACTGCAACCGAAGAAGTTGGCAAGCCCAATAAGCTGCAGAAATCTCCAATATGATGATATGTAGAGACTGCTCCTCTGAAGACTGGAACCCAAAGAGTGGTGGTATCAAGACCTGCCCTCAATCAAGTGAATGGCACAAGTGTTGAGATGGAAATTGGGTTGAAAAGAAGTGGAATACTCAGGGTCATGTGGGAGTAAATGAGCCACCACAAAAATGAGGGATGCAAATAGGAAAGGAGAGATGCAAAGACAGATAATGGATTACAGGACATGTTCCATATATCCCCCTGAGCTCACTGAATGGAATGCATGTGTGCACTACTAAGGGAAGTCTCTCAAAAAAAAGCAAGAGGCCACAAAAGCAGGAAAACCTCTCATAGAGGAAGAAGAGAGATAGAAGAGCCTTTGATACCAAATTCTCTATAGCTTAAAAACAGAAAGTTGATCCTGCCATAAACAGAAGTTGAGGAAAACTCACGGGCAGACAAGTTATTGAGTGGGAGTCAAAACAAAGTTGGAAAGTTTGACCAGTCAGCCCATACAAGATGCCTGCTAAAGAAAAATGGAGATAACAATCACCAAGTTTTGTTGAGATGGGCCCAAGAGAAACCAGTCATCCATATAATAATGGAAATGAAGACAGAAGATCCATGCACTGAACAAAGGATCATATAATCCATCTGAAAACATAAGGAACCACGGCTAGGCTGAAGGGATGGGCATAAAACTGAAAAACTTGTCCATTGTAAGCAAATCACATGAAACATCAGGGTGACGAACAAATGAGAATGTAAAGGAAGACAACCAAAACATCAAAGGTCATCTACAACCCAGAAGAGAGGGCCCAGTACAGAATGTGAAAGCCATCCACCCAGAATTGAAGAGTGCTGAAAGAGATTTAGACACAACACATCAATAACAGAGCACCAATCTCTCCTGTTCTTGGGGATGACAAAAAAGTCAGGCGTAAATGTATTGAGCAGAATGGGGAACAGGTTCTATAGCTATGCCCACAACAGAGAGGCTACCTGATCTTGAAGATGTGAAAGACTTAGAGGAATTGAGGGTCCTGGGTAGGGAAAAGAATGAGAAGCAGTATGAAATTGCAGGGACAGACCATGAGAAAGGGTCACAGGTAAAGGAAGGCTGTGGGTGTGATAAGTGAAAGATACAGGCACTAATGGTCTCAGAACGAAAAATCAGCTCCACAGACAAGTCACTGCTGACAGCAACGATGGCCTACTCTGTTGGAGGAGAGATGGCAAACAGAAGCAAACAATTGAAGAACAAAAGAGATAGCCCAACATGACTCTCAAGAGTGGGTATCTAACTAAGGTACCCATGGCCTAAAAAGTCAGGAAACCAGGAAAACAATGGAAGACTGTTGGTGAGTAGCCTCAGTTCAAGATTTCAAGGAGTTAAGAATACCCCAAAAGACTTGGTCTGTAAGAAAAGGGGCAAGATGAAAGTCACAGAAATATAATGGAGGTGAACACCCAACTGAAGAGATCCCAAAAACAGTAGTGGAAGAATGAGTAACCAAGGTGGTAAAAAAAAATAAGAATGAGTATCCCCTCCAAAACTATCAGGTTCATGATGAAGATCCTAGGTGAGGAGATGATGAGAAGAGATATAGGAAAGAGCTGGAAAAAGGTAAGACAAAGTTGAGTAGATTGTTGGCCAGAAAGATACAAAGAAGGAGAAAAAGCTCCAAGCTGACAGAATGGACTCAATAGAATAGGATAAAGAAATATAGAAAGGTCATGACCATAGGTCCCAGAAAAGTAGTCACAAATACAAGGAAAACACTGATCAACAAGAAGTTGGGAGAGAAAGGCATTAGTGTGGGCATGAATGTCCAGAAATGGGGGAGAGAGCAAGACAGAAGATGGAGGCTCATGAAGTAAAAGAACATGAGAGTCATCATGATTCCCTTGTGAAAGAGGTAGACAAGAATGTGACATGCCTGACTTATGAGTGCAGCATGCATAGAAGGAGAAGATACCAGTGCTTCATAAGGGAGAGGAGAACCAGAACCAAAGGCTGGAAATGGAAAAAAACTGTCAAAATCATTCATAGGCGGGGCAGGCTCCACAAAATGCAATGTAACAGAAAAACAAGGGTCCCAAAGTGGAGAAGTAGGCAGGAGGGAACTAACCACACGATGAACTATAGCAATAACATTCTCAACAGATAATGTGCCTCCAGATTTCACTGACACAGGTGAAGAAGATACCTAAAGAGAAACACCTGGGCCTCAGGATGTACAAGCAATGTTGATTGGAGAATTCATATTAAGTCAGCAACAACTAGCAGATTCATTTATTTTTTATATATTTATATTAGTAGAAACAATAAACATGGTGGCTATTGAAAAAATACAATTGCAACCAGGTTGAGGAAACGAAACTGCTATGAGGACATAGGTAATGTAACACCAAATAAAGAAAGGCAGTTGATCAAATTTACTGGAAACTCAAAAGAAACATGAAAAATCACATCTGAACACAAGTAGTGCTGAGAAGAATGAGCCTGTCTATAATCACAGGGATCACTGCACATAGAGGTTATACTGCCCTACTACTGGCAGAGGGCTACAGCATTACAATGATTTCATCAGAGGCTGGCACAATACATGTGGACATGTGTAGGGGTTGGAGTTTGTTCAAGGCTTATAGCATGCAAAGAAAATTACACAGCAGTTGTGTACAAGGTAATAGCTCTTAGTGGGTAATAGAAGTAAGCAAAAATTCTGAAAACTATTTTAAATACTACACATACAAGACTGATTTTGCATTAAATGAACTAAGTTTATACTCAAAACTAATTTTCAATGAAAGAACAAAATGCAATTAACACATATTCATCACAAAAAATACTTAGGTAATTAAAAATGTGACAGGCATGACAAAACTTATTGCATATAAACATGTACATGTGAAAAAATCTTTAACCAACTGTCAATGAATTCAAACTTCCACCTCTAAATGTTTTATAAGTTGCAAATAAAGTATAAAAGTAAGCCTTACATTCTAGTAGCAAGAAATTGACAGGATAAGTCTACAAGAACACATACTCTTTATGATATTCTTTTCCTTAAATTAATCTTGTATACATACTTATACTCTGTCTTTATGCTACTAGTTCACTCCAAGTCAACTAAACAACAGAATAGCAAGTAAAAGAAGCCAAGTTGATAAGAATAACATTCATGCTAATAAATGATTATGAAAGACCACCATCAAAAAACAAATTATTAATTAGATTTTCTTCAAGGATTATCCTTATTACAGTATTTCCAATTCTTGCCCAAACCAAGTTATATAACAATATGTACATATTATCAGACCCTCTCTGTGTTTTATCACCCCAGTTTGATATTTAGCAAAATGTTCCATGTTTTTAGCTATGGCATTCATGACTTAAAAAACAAAATTCATAAAAGGCAGTGAGTGGCCTATTTTCTATCATTAAATGAATAAGAAATTATTTATTTTAGAACACCTAATCAATAGTCAAGATTCTAAACTAATTAGGCTGATACATATGTGCCATCAGTATCATACATGTACTATTAAACTTTAGAGGCTTATAAACAGTTTTGTGCTAAATTCCTTTCTCTATATTTAGAGTACTGAATTTCTTAAACAGCTTATCTAAGACATGGAATTTATGTTAAAAGCTTGAATATTTTAGTTCTTTGGACAATTTTATTGATACAATAAATTATTTTATTATTTTTTATTTCTGCTGAATGATTGAAAGGTTAAATAGTCATTATAATGACTTGAAAAAGCAATCAGTTAATCTGAAATTGTATATGTACTTCGATAAAACTCAATTTCTTACAACAAGATTATGCAACACAATGGCTAGATTCTGATTTTTATAATTTTGGTGCAAATCAAAAAGTGTTTTCAAATACAAAAATGGAATCATTCTTCAGCAAAATATTTATCATACAGATAAATGTTATGTTGAAATACTTGTAAGAAGACTGATTGGATCAGTTCACAGTCAATTTGTTCCTCTACTTACTAAAATCATACTAAAAAGTTTACAGAACCTTAAGATTATTACAATGAATATTGCATAGTACAGAAGTAGTGGTACAACATAGTCATCTGTAATTCCAAGGGCAAAAATATGAAGCAAACAGGGATAGTATGAAAGGCATCAACACCTGATCATGTGATACTGCAACCGGTTATGATAAACACATGAACACAGCATATCAACTGAGCCATGACAGATTTTGTAAAAATGAGATTATGCTACAAATGAAATTGTTTGATGTTAGACTACATGTTTGAAAGTACACAAATTGGAAGAAAAAATGTAAAAAGCTGTATATGAACCCACCCACCCCCTCTCATTCTTGATGCTTTTATATTATTACTAGCTGAAAAGCAGTGTAAAAAGCTTCCTATTGTCAGTATGGGTGACAGGATGTTTGTGTATCATAACAGTAAGTTGTTTACTGTAAAATATGTTATTCTATCTACATTCTCAGTCTGTGACCTGCAATATACACTGCTAATAACCTCCAGATAATTATCAAACTTTTTTTTGGAAATAACTTTCTATTTTATTTGTTATTTTCACTATTGTATCTCTTTATGGGTTTGGTCGATTTGACCAACCTCATAAATTAGAAAATAAATCAAAATTACACTTTTTTTTTGTTAAAAAATGAATACAAATTATAACATAAAACTACAATCATTTGGTCTAAATTGCTTAACTCTCATAACATAACATATAGATATATAATTATTTTTATTTTATTTACCTTTCAGCAGTGTCTGACTAACATTTCAGAAGTTGCGATGACGTGGTGCATGTGCACTCATGTCACCGTATCCAATAAAATTGGCCTTTACAAAGTGACTTGTCTTGACTTTGTTCTAGTGGACCAGTATTTTGTAAAATACAGTCACATTTCAGTTATAATACATTATATATATGTATATATATTATTACTATTTACAAATAAGTCCTTAAATTTCAGTAATTTTTCTTAAAACGTAGAACAGTAAATAAACAAGTATAGAAAACAATGATCTCCTTTACTTACAAACTTTGTACTCATTTACCACTTGCTGTAATTTGCTAAGCCTTATCAAACTTTGCACATGGAGCATACAAAACAAAATACTTTTTTTAGGTTTTATATATGCATTTTGAAATAACAAAAAATCATAAATTACTATATCAATACCATAGAAATCCACTATAATTTACCAGGCTTAGTAACTAAGTTGTACTTGGGGTCTAAAAAATGATTTTTCAAGCTCCATAATGTCTTATCTTACTGCTTTGATTCTACCATGAAAAGAAAGTGTTCCCCACATACACACTTCACACAAGCTGAGAAAACCATTAGTGGGACATTCTGAGCTTTTTATTGGTTATACACACATCATTGGGCTAAGTAGATGTATGTAAGCTTTTTCAAAAATGGAAGAGGTGGGCAGGGCCACCTTGGTTGATTCACTTAATATAATAATAACTCAGAAAATGGAAAAGTTAAGAGATTCTTATCATATATTCTAGCTTGTCAATACTGGGAATATGAGTGTTTAATTCATATGCAACTTTAGACTTTGTATTTGAACATCACAAACATCTAATTTGAACCAAAGTTGCATTCAACATACTATGCGACACACAAAATCGATATTTTGGATTTTTTTTAATACTTACTTTTAAATTGAGAAATTAACTAATGTATAACACTAAAATATTATTTATAATCTACAATTTGATACCAAACTTCGTGACATATATTCATAAGACAGTAGTTCAATATACTTTTGAATGCAAGTCTGCAAATGTGATGACATTCCCTTTGACCCCTGACCAAGAAAAAAACCTGTCTCGATTGGGTTAAGTTGTAGTGGTACTCTTGATGTAGCATTTCCATTTGAAAAACAACATAAAAAGTCCCATAAAAGGATATTTTCTTAAGTATCACATTAAAATTTCAAGTTCTCAAGTAAATTGTAAACAGAATAGTTTACAAGTTCAAAGTTTAAAATTTCAATTCACAAGGATTTAATACCCATCATATGTTTGTCAATTTTCAAAAAAGTTGTTTTCAAATCATTTAATTACACACTTTCTTACATTTCTTACACAGGACTGGTAAATTTTATTATCACATTAATTTAAACTGACTTGCATCATCTACATATCAAAATTAAAAACAAATCATTTTGTTAATTTATTTTATGTTGTACTTAATTAAGGACATTCATTGTGTCTTCACAAGCTGGTACATAATTTTTACCTGTTTTGATAGCATATATTGCAGTCAACTATACAACCCTACAATAGAAAGTTATTCATAATCCGAGTTATCTAAGCATTGGGCTAGGTACTCTTTTTTTACAATTTGACACTTGATGTCGTACCATAATTTTAAGTGTTAGATATTAAAAAGGGCACCTCGCCCAATATTATTATTAGCCCAAAAGTATAGTAACATTTTAATCTGAAGTAATTATACTGGTATTGCATTGTAGTACATGCCAAGGGTGGGGTAAAGTTGAAAGTGGATATTCAAAGTTCTGCTTCTTGCTTCCTGAGAAGTTTAAAAATAAGTTTTTATTTACCTTAAGACATTTAACAAGTACATAATTATGATGGATTTGAATTTCAGGTATATAAATTAAGAAACTATAGTGTCAAACCATGAGGAAGACAAGTTTTTAAAACTTTTTTTTTTATCAATTGGTCAGGCAACCTACTAGGAACAATGCTAATTTACATTTACTGTCAGCTGCCAATATGGAAATGGTTGAAATTAGGAAACACCTGGGTGGAAGTGATCATTGCTCAATTAGGTTTGATGTTTTAGTGCATATTGAAATCAGGAAAATTAGATTTTAGTTTAAAATTTCAAAAAGGTGATTCTGAAGGGAGGTGATAAGAATTACCTATTGAGAATTGAACAACTGAATTAATTGGAGATACTGAACAACTGCATAATTATATTTTTAATTTTTAATATTTGAGATAGAAATGTTCGTTTTATAGAAATAAATGTCTGTGTAAAAACCAGGTAATGGTTAAGCTTAAAGAAGAGCATCATCATAAATTCAAGAAATTTAAATTTACTGCTATGATGTGAGACTTAAGATGATTATAGAAGATCAAAATGTTGGTCAAAAATATTATGATGCAATCAAAACAAAAAGGTTGACTAAAATTGTAGAAATTAACAGTAAGAATAAATTTAAAAACGTTAAGGATAAACAAAATGTTGTGATGGGAACAGATCCTTTAGGAATGATAAAGGAAAATTCACTTCTGATGATTATGAAATTGCTGGGTTACTAAATTCTACTTTTTCTTCAATTTTTCCTAACAAAGATTTAAGCAATATTTCTCATCCTGAACAAATGCTAAATAGAAACATGATCAAACAAGATGATATTAATTATAAGCTTGTTCAAAAAAATTGGAATGTTTAAAGAATAATAAGACAATATTCTTTGAAATTGAAGATGCTACTTCTTATGCTGATGAAGGTTTGGTGTATCTGAATTTTCAAAGGCATTTGATAAGGTGTCACACAAAAGTCTTGTTTAAACATTATTTCTATAGGTATAGGAAACAAGATGGCTCAATGGATCCAAAAAATGGCTTGCCGGAAGAATATAGAGGATTCTTATAAATGGAATTCAGTCAAACTGTATCAGTGTTACAAAAAGGGCACTTCAGGGTTCAGTGTTAGGACTCAAGTTCTTTTTTTTTCTATTTACATTGCTGATCAACATAGACAATGAATTGCATTTACAAAAAAAAAGCTATACAAAGTAAATGATTCATTATTTCACACAGTTCTTACCTAAACTACAAAATTTTTGTTTTTATTATGTTTTCTGCAAACTTACAAAAGCTAATAAACTTACCTTAACTCCAACAACTTCAAGCATTTCTTTTTTGTCAGTGTCTCTTGGACCAATATGTCTCTTAGAAAATTCATCATGATCAGGGATTAATATTTTGCTCTTACTCTCGGCTGAGGCAGTAAAAACTGACCTAGTAAGATCAATACTAGTAGTAGACGTTGAACACCTGTTTATTACTACACAATCACGTAATTTGCCAGTGTCACTCGGGCGATTTTTGGTGTTACTGTGTTTACCTGCTACACTTAAGTGATTGTTTTGACTTTTAGGTGAAACACTCCTTAGCTTATTTCGAAAAAAACCATATTTTCCCGACGTTTGTAAGACGTATTTCACGAGTCTTAGTCTCACCAAACTTAGCATTGTAAACTTTTTTCAAGTATAACGTTAACACTGTAAGTTGTAAATAAATGTATTATATTATGGTATAAAATTAAAAGACACCGTGAAATGGTACGATATATTAATTTATATAGAGTAGTACTAGTACAAGTTAATTTAAACAAAAAGTTATGAACGCAGACAGCAGTGTATGTTAACTTTTAGTTTTATAATTAACAATAAATTGAATAATAGAAATCAAAATTACTACACTGACGTTTTCAAATTTGAGTGTTTCATATAACATAAGTATTATAACTTATAATTATAACTAAACAAGTCTAAAGTACTGGAACTTATACGATATATCAGTAATTAGCAATAGAAGTTTCTTTCGGAACGCACAGAAACTGTTTGTAACTGTTTTATTCCATAAACTAAGATAATATACCACACCGAGAAAGAAAGAATTCAGACGGATTATGGAACCTTACACATACACTTTGCACCAGTTATCTATGTACATATTAGGTAGGCATTTGAAATACAGGTGGTCACGCCACCAGACGATATTTTATAGTACGCATGCGCATTCTTTGATAAATAAGTTATATGAAATATAAACTTTTAATCGAAAATTTCAATTGCAGCCCTAAATAATTTCTAAAAAATGCATCATATAGAAATATGCATTTCTTCAAAAAATTTACATTTGGTAAGCATTTATACTTGCAGAAGTAAGAGGTGGTCACGGGATTAGTTACAAGGTCATCATCAGTTATTTTCTTATTTTCCTATACTTATTTATCCACTCCAGCCCCTAGCGTGCCTCAAATCGAGTAAGTTATTATAACAACGCTGTGTTCATTTTTCCCTCCCGCTAAAATCCGGTATTCGGTTCTCCGCGGTGGAAAAAATTACTTGTAACTCCTTGTGTAGCTCTATGTTTAAACATTAACAAAAACGAATTGTCATTTTTTGTGATCTTTTACAGGTACAATCCTTGGGGAATCAGAAATCAATTATTTTCCCTTCTTTAGGTGTGCCCACCTCCCATACAGCCTACGAGAATATCCCTTTAAAGTTTGATAGCGAGCAGGTTAATCAGTCATTGAAACTAAATTAAAATATCTATATGTCATATAGTTAAATTATTAAAAACGTTTTAGTTCAAATATTTAAAATATAATATTATAGCCAGTATCAAAGTAAACATCTGGAGCTGCATAAATTTTTTTAAAAAATCAACTATCCAATACAACATCTTATTAAGTATTTATTGTATATTAGAGAAGAAAAAGTCACCATCAGGTTTGACGACAGCCAGAGGCGTGCAACACTGGACGTGACAAGGTAAAAAGTCTGCTCATCTCTCCCACATCTACTAACGTAGTACTGAACTGTACAATTCCAATCTTCACTGGTAAAAACCAGTTTTCATATGTAATTTTATATTCCTCGTTTTTAGTACCTTCACAAACTCTAAATTATCCCATAATATTGTTTAAGCTCTACTTGGCCCCTTGTTCCTTATAATTAAGGAAGCTCTCCTTAGTGATTCCATTGTTGGGAGAGCTTTAACCACTTATTATGGCATTACATTTAAGGTTTTAGAAAAGAACAGAAGGGTTCTACTTACTCTAAAACAACTCTAATCCTCTATACATCTATGGTATAACTAGAGAAAGTAAAATATATCTGTAGGTAATCTATATATTAATTTTTATCTTCCCTATTCTTCTTATCAGTTCCTCCCTTTCCTCAACCCGAAAAAACCTGTGATTGCTCCTCACAAACATCTTTGTGAGCACCACTCACAAGAAAACAAGATAAATAAAAAATTGGTAATTTAAAACCTGCAAATAGGGATTGTAAAAAAAAGTTAGGAAACAAGGCTGAAGATACCGTAGACATTATTTACTCAAACTACAAATGCCTATTTTGACTCCATGCTGTTACCTAAAATTACATTTGGTGGAGTCAAAATAGAGATTTGTAGCTTAAGTAAATAATGTCTACAGTAGCTCCAGTCTTGTTCCTTACTTTTTTATGATCCCTATTTGCAGTTCTTAAATTATCAATTTTTTATTTATCTTGTTTGCTGGCATTTTATGCTCAACTATGGGCAAAGGATTACTTGATATGGTAACCAACTTTATATATATTGTTACGACAGCGGGGATCACGTGACGCTAGTAACATGTCATATTATCGAACGTTCACATCCCTTCCTGAAGTCTCGAGAGGTTACTAAATATGCGGTAGTCTTGTATATATAAGCCGCCAAGAAGTGACGGCAACAATGTGTAATTGACAGTTGAGTCGAGCACATGAGACGTTCGTTGTGAATTAAAGCGTTTGTTATAGCACGACTGTGGAAATTAAGTGTATTGCAAAGTTGTATTCAGAAAGAATAAACCAGTTTTATTTAAGAAAGGACTTGTATCGGTAAAGTTTCTTCGGAAATAATTTTTACGGAAAATCAACTAACGACCACAGACGTAACAAATTGGTGTCAGAGAGTGGGATAGAAAAAAAAGAAGAAGATAGAAACGAGAGGCGGAAAATTAAGCTACAGCTTACCAGTTTTGATGGCAGCAATACAAGAACATCAAAAGAAACAAGAAGAGAGATTACAGCCATGGCAAAATAACTTGCAACAGTGGCAGCTCGAACAGCAAAATAAACAAGAGAGATTACAGCAGTGGTTGGAGGAGAAAGAAAATTAACAAGAAGAGAGAGGCTACAGCAGTGGCTGGAGGAGAAAGAAAATAAACAGGAAAGTCTCCAACAGTTGAGAGAAAGTCAGAGTACACAAATGGAAAACATTAGTAAATTTCAAAGCAAATTAAATGCATTAAAGGATGATTTATTGTCTTTTACACAAGGAGGATACATTAACCATCGACTTAATCAGCCCAGACAACGGGAAGCCCCTTCCAGAACCCAGCTAAACCCTAATGCAGACATCTTCAGTCCTGTTAGAAGTCACATCCCAGATATGAATGTCAGCAATAGGGGTGATCCAGTACGAAGGAAGCCACAGGAATTCGGTGGGAATGCACCGTGAGAAGAATATAGAGCACAATTTGAGCTACTGACAAAAAT
>NW_013667970.1:13357-14785 GCF_000517525.1 Limulus polyphemus | reverse complement strand
TATAATTATGATATTGAATACAGAGAATGAAAATCCCATGGAAATGCCAATGGACTGAGCTGAAGACCCTACAAAAATGACTGTAGACATTGCTGCAAAAGAGAGAGGTTGAACTAATCAGATGTCATCAAGCTGAACTCAAAGTGACTGAAGGAGTTGATGATGGTGAAGTGGAACTAGGTATAGATATTAAAGCAGAGCAGGAGAAAGACCAAGATTTGAAGTCAAGAATTGATTTCCTAAAAGCAAGTGTTTTGCGCCCTGCTTGAGAGAAGGTGTATAGTTTAAGCCCTGTGACAAAGAACTATTGGGTACAGTGGGACCAGTTGAAGCGTGAAGATGGTATTCTTGTCCGGAGATGGGAAACTGCAGATGGGAAAGTGACGACCTGGGACAGGAATTGGCAAAGTTTTGTAATAGCTGCCAAGATGACTGGGATGTCTTACTCCCTCCACTGTTGATGGCCTATAGAACAGCAGAGCATGAAACCACTGTATACACTCCAGCAAAGTTGATGTTTGGTCGGAAACTTCGGTTGCCAGTGGATCTATTAACAGGATGCCCACCTTATGAAGAGTTGCCTGAAAATGTGTCAGAGTTTGTGAAAGTGTTATCGGAAAGGATGGATGATATTTACCATCGAGTGTGTTCAAACTTGAAAACGTCCGCTGATTCCATGAAGCTATGTTATGATAAGAGATCTACTGAAGTCAGTTTTGTACCAGGTGACAAGGTGTGGTTGTATAATCCCAGGAAGACGAAAGGGAAGTCTCCTATGTTGTCTTCTTCACGGGATGGCCAATATGACATAGTGAATCGTCTCTCAGACGTGACTTTCCGAATAAAATGTGGTCGGTGAGGTAAGCCAAAGGTGGTGCATGCCAACAGGCTTTGGCGTTATCATGGTCCAGGACATTTCAGTTGGAACGAAGCGAACAATGAAACAAATGATGCCGCTGAAGATGTGTCACTTGAAAAAGCCACTGTCGAAGAAGAAACTCTATCCTGTTTTGAGAAGGGAAACAGTGAAGCCCTTGATGAAGTTACTACCACTGATGTGACTGTTACCGATAATAGGACATTTCCTGATGGAGCAGATGAACCCCACGTGAAGCAGAAGCCAACGAGATGGAGACCAGTACGGAAGAAGATACGTCCCGTAAAATTAAGACACTTTGTTGAATTCTAATTTTGTGTTTGTAAATTCTGTATATTTAATTAAGTTATTGTTAATTATCTATTGGTTTAATGTAAGTGGTTATTGTTCATCCTGAACAATACTAAGGAAGGGGCAGTGTTACGACAGTGGAAGTCACGCGATGCTGGGAGCATGCGTGCTGGAGTTTCTTGAAGGATCGTGACTTAGTAGGCAACCTCACGAACGTCCCAGCGTTTGCTAGACACCCTTCTTTTTAGTATATAAACCGT
>NW_013667970.1:7899-12368 GCF_000517525.1 Limulus polyphemus | reverse complement strand
AGAATTGTCACGTGATCTCGATGACGCAACACTATAATCAATACATTAAATGTGTAGTAACTCCATACTTAGAAACATAATCAGCTATACTAACTATGTCATTCGATATTTAAAAAAAAAAACACTCGTGTATGATAATTACATTTCAGGATGTATGATATATCAATTGTAGAAGGGAAAACAACATAACTAATAAATTAGTGAAGTGTTTTATACATAAAGCAACTAATAATTGTAAAAGGGCTATTCTATAATATTTGCCTCATTCAAATAATGAATAACTTAAGATAAAATGTTTGATATAAACTGAAATATGTAATACACTATGTTATAATACTTGTCTTGTTAAATGATGGTTTTGCTTGTATTCAAAATTTTTATGGCACATGCAAATTAAATATTAACTCAAAACAGAATGAGCTAACTGTCTCATTCAAATTATAGTTTTACTTGTAACTTTTTAGGACATATGTAAATTAATTATTGAAATGAATTAGCAGTATTAATTTTTGCATATAACTGTAAAACATATGTAATATAATTAAGCCTAGAAGTGAAAATTACAATGTTGATGATGTAATCACATGTTGACACCCTATGATGAGCTCATCATCCTATTGAACTACCCACCTATAATAACACCATCTGTCCCAGTAGCACTAACCTTAGTAACACCACATGCCTATGGAAACACTATCTTTAGGAAGATCATCCAGCTATAGTACCTTAGTAACATTGTCCACCTATAGAAATTTCTCAACGGAATCTGCCCTTTGGTGTTAACTGTATTGCTACCTTCGTCACCTAAGACAGCATGCCCTCTAGTGCCACTTCATGAAACTATAATGTTACGTGACCTCTCCTCTCAACACGTCCTCTGGTTCCACTTAGTGGAAATATGACGTCATCACTCTCTTGAGCTACTTCGTAGATGTCTCTATACCCTCTCCTACTCTTATCACCTGGGGCAGCCAATCAGTATGAGACAGCATCCTTTGGATAGTTAAGTTGGGAATAACTCCTCATCATAGTAAAGCATAATAATATATGTATATCAAAAGTTTACTGTGGTTTCTTTATCTTATGGCAATTGGCCAAGAATATAGGCCACTGTCCTGCATTCTGCATTATTGACTAAATGAAAAGCAACTGCAGCTAACAGCACTCATTATCACTCTTGAGCTGTTCATTATCAACAAAGAATGAGCTTGATTGTCACTCTTATAATGTGCCCACAACTGAAAATACAGACAAGCTATGCAGAGTTTTATCACAAAAAGAAATTTCAGTCTAACAATGTACGAATGTGATTATGTACAAATATGATTAAGATATATTTTGATGAACACATAAACCCTATCGTACATATTTTCTGATGATGCACATGTGACATATGTCAATAGTAAATGGTAATATGAACAAAGATTTATCCTTACAAAATACATAATCTATGAAGTTGTAATTTTCTAAATTTTTATTCATAAAACAGAGCTTTGGTGGATTGTGATTAGGTAGGAGAATGATACAATCAAAATGTAACATTTGTGGGAATGAATTATTCTTTCAGAGGAAGGGAGTTAATCATGACTACAATTATTTTTACTTATTTCTGGGGAAAAAGGTAAATAATGATTATTCCATGGATTTCCTGTGCTGAAACATTATTAATGTCATGTTTCCACTCGCTTTTTGTCAACAAACATAAAACTTATATTTGTGGGTATATTTTTTAGCCCGTTTTCCTGCAAATGAAGTCGTGAAGCATGAGTTCTTATTAACTGTTCCAGGGTTTTCATGTTCCAAAATAGGAAATATTGTATTTTATGTGTTTTTTCACAATTGAAATGGATACTCATTCTCTTTCTATTTGATGTGCCTGTCCAAATGGCCCTCTGGTCACAACAATTATCCAATTGATGTGACAAGCTCCCTACCCAATGTGGCTGAATTGGTTGCATTGTCAGTAGATGTGTCATCAGTGAGTTTCTAGCCCATCATGATGGGATACTTTCCAGAGATTAAGGAGGTGGTGAAACCCTGCAAGGACTGCTGCTGGCTTCCAGTATTTCTGTAGTTTTTCTAGAATCACTACTTTAACCTGAGTTGCTACAGATACTACTTCAAATATTTTTTATTTCATCTGCTTGTTTAACAGATTTGTCCACGGAACTATTCTTGTGGTATGCTGCTGTCACTCATTATCTGAAAGATGGTCTAGCTCTCAAATGATTCTATCTTGCAAGTCTTGACTTCAATTCTGTGGATCATATGGCTCCCCACAACCTTAGCTCTGCTAGAACCCTGGCGCAGCAGAACAACTGGTTCATGTCGAAATATTTAATTGACTCAAGACTTAGACTGTTGTAACTCAACAGAAATCACCTTGTTGTCTCTTTCTGTATTCATGCACTCTAAAAAACTTCTTTCTTAAAATTCTTTAAGAGGTGGCACATATTCTCTTTTGTGATCTTCAGTATCCTCAGTCATCTTTGCATGTCCATATCTGTGGTGTCAATGATGATTAAAGAGCAGGCCACTTAGCTTAAAGTTCTTTGGTTTCAAGTGTAGGATAAATCTGAGATTTTTTCTCAGGCTCACTAAATGATGTGCTACTAAAGCAAAAATACTCAATTTTTAGCTCATTTTTTATCACTCAAATGATCTATGCTTTTTCTGAAATGGCTCTGTCTCAGAGATTTTACGTTTAAGCCAAGTTTCATATACTCGTTAAAGTGTAACCATCTGTTCCACCTGGTTTCAGATTGAGTCAAACTTCACCAGTCATCTACTGGTTGGTCATCTTTTTCTATGCAGATTTAGTAAATGCATTAAAAATTGAATCTCGAGTGTACTTGATGTCGATAGCATTGGCACATTAAAAAAATTTTCACGTGTGATCTCGGCATATTTGGGTTCAGCTGACGGAATTTCTGCTGGTGTACTTGGTTGGTCCTACCTGCAGACTGTTACAGTTTTCAAGAAATACTTAGGTATTGAACCAATTCTATTTATCAGTAGCCAAATACTTATACCTTGGAGGGCTTGTATGGACATCCAAGAAACAACTCCTGGAGGTTCATATGGGTTCCTCTGAACCTTGACTTGACTCTGATACACAGTCTTTCCTCATCATGTCCATACATTAGAATACACGAATTAGACCCAACTTTAGCAGTTGTAAGTAAACTGAAATTAAGAAAAAACACAGGGAAGATGATCACTACAACTAACACAGCTATATCCTGCTCATGACACCATGCTGCTCAGTAATGCCACCTCTCCATGAACTCGTCCATCACTCATCCTGTCATTCCAGTATAAAGAAAACTGCTGAAGAGTGACAGTATCGGCAGGTTTCAGGAATGTTTCCTGTAATAAGAGACACACAGGATGATAATGATTGATCAATGCCTTAAAGTCATCCAAGTTAGAATGGAAACCTCGACAGTTCCACTGTATCAATGTGGCCATATTTATTTAGGTGGAGGAGAACTCTTCTGTTTATGACCATGCCATTTTCTTTATTAGATGGAGGTCCAATGACCTCCATGAATCCTGCCATAGGTCGATTGATCAGATCTCTGTCTGCAAAAGCTTATTACAGTTATTGGGGGCATGAACGAATAATTGCTCTGCAACACGGGGCCGTATATGATGGACCGAAGCTGGTACGAAAACTGGGGTCAAAGGAGATGAACCTGGGCAGTCACTGGAAGCATTGGTTGGGACATAGACAGGAATAGACGTAGAAGTGTCTACTCGCTTATTCATACAGGGCAAAAGGCTCTTCAGATGCTGTGAAAATGATTCTGTTGGAGGCACGTAAAGTTCTGTAGTTGTGGAATGTAGTGCAGCAGCATAAGTCCGAGATGGAGTTGGGGACAATAACTTCCGAGCCTCAAGAAAATAAATATTTTTCCCAGTTCGCAGATGCTGTACCTCTTTCTCCTCCACCCATTTAGGACAAGATTGGAAGTGTGAAGGGTGGGAACCCTTACAGTTCACACAGCAAGGGTCCAGCTCACACTAGTAGGCATCATAGTCTTTTCCACCACAACGAACAGCTTCAGCTTGATGGTGCCTGGTTAGTTCAACCTCACTTTTGCAGCAATGTCTGCAGTCATTTCTGCAGGATCATCTGCCCAGTCCATTGGCATTTCCATGAGATTTTCCTTCCCTGTATTCAATATCATAATTATACTAGTCTAACTTTCCAATCCAAAGTGCCAGTTGTCCCTTTGCGTTTTTTAATGATCTTAACCAGCGTAATGCAGCATGGTCTGTCCTGATGGCAAAACTAGCCCCATAGGGTAAGGATGGAAATATGTCAGACTCTGTACTATGGAAAGGAGTTCCCTTCGTGTTACACAGTAATTCCTTTCTGATCTACTCAGGACCATACTGAGGTAGGCCACCACATGTTCGTTTTCGCCCACTTTCTGAGACAACACTCCTCCAGTTCCGACATT
>NW_013667970.1:6880-7689 GCF_000517525.1 Limulus polyphemus | reverse complement strand
CAATCTTTCTTTCAGTGTTATGAAAGCATGCTGGCAAAAAACTATCCATTCAAACTTCTGGCCTTTTTTTGTTAAATCATGTAGTGAAGCAGCTATAGTTGCAAAGTCCTTCACAAACTTCTGGTAATAGGTACAGAGATCCAAGAAACTTCTTAACTCTCCCACATTATCTGGTGTTGGCCAATCACACACTGCTTTCACCTTGTCACGATCTGTTTGCACACCATGCTCACTTACAATGTGACCTAAGTAAAGCAACTCTTTCTGGAACAAGTGGCATTTCTTGGGATGGAGTTTGAGGTTTGCTGCTTTCAAATACTTGAATACTTCCTCTAGCCAGGATACTTCCTCATCAAATGTTGCTGCAAACACAATGACATCATCCAGGTACACTAGGGCTATCTTCCATTTTAGGCCTTCCAGTACTCTTTCCGTCAGCCTCTCTAATGTTGCCTGAGCATTGCTAAGCCCAAATGGCATCACACAATATTTCCAGAGACCTTAGCCATAACTAAATGCAGTCTTAGGTTTATATGTTTCAGTCATTTTCACTTGAAGGAAACCCAACATTAAGTCCATAGTTGAAAACCACCTGGCTCCACTTAGGGTATCAAGAGTATCATCAACTCTTTGCAGTGGGTAGGAGTCCTTTTTGGTTATACTGTTAAGATCCCTGAAGTCCACACAGCAACGTTGGGTCCCATTTTTCTTTTGGATTAACACAATGGAAACTGACCAAGGACTATCTGATTTCTCGACTATCCCTTAATTAGGCCATCCATGATCTTCTCCATCTCTTATCACTTTGC
>NW_013667970.1:0-5935 GCF_000517525.1 Limulus polyphemus | reverse complement strand
AGTCTATTTTCTTGTTTATTTTCTTCCTCCTCCAACCACTGCTGTAGTCTCTCATCATGTTTATTTTCTTTCTCCACCAACCACTGCTGTAGTGTCTCCTCTTGTTTATTTTCTTTCTCCTCCAAACGCTGCTGTAGTCTCTCATCATGTTTATTTTCTTTCTCCACCAACCACTGCTGTAGTGTCTCTTCTTGTTTATTTTCTTTCCCCTCCAACCACTGCTGTAGTCTCTCTTCTTGTTTCATTTCTTTTTCCTCCAACAACTGCTGTAATCTCTTTTCTTGTTTCTTTTCTCATTCTTCTTGTTTCTTTTGCTGTTCTTGTATTGCTGCCATCAAATCTACTCAGTTGTAATTTGATTTGCAACTTCTTGTTGCCATCTTTTTTTTCTTTTCCATCCCACTCTGTGTCACCAATTAGTTACATATCTGCTTGTTTATTAATTTCCTGTAGAAATTCTTTCCGAGAAACTTCAGTGATACAAGTCCTTTCTTTATTCAACCATTTTATTCTTCCTCGATACAAATTTTTATTACACAGTAGTTCCACAATCAGTACGTTTCTCGTCACTTTAAACTTACCAATTTTTATAATGCACACTATAAATCTAGCCCCCAGTAGTACAGCAGTATGTCTGCAGATTTACAATGCTAGAAACCGGGTTTCGATACCCGTGATGGGCAGAGCACAGATAGCCCATTGTGTAGCTTTGTGCTTAACAACAAACAAACAAACGATATAAATCACAGTGATTCACAATCTCGATAACTTCGCTCTCGACGAGTGCAAAACACATACTTTACAGCTCACTAGCTCGAAACTAACTGAATCATAAATTACACGGAACTCAAAGTAACTACTGCCAAGATTATATACTAACGAAGAGGTCACCTCGAACACACGCGGACTTCCTCGATCATTCGAGAAACTTATCACACACGCCCACCAGCGTCAACGCGCCAGCAGTGTCACGTGACTTCCGCTGTCGTAACAATATATATATTATTATTTTATTGATAATAATATATAATTATAATAATATAACTCACTATTTATAGTAATATATACGTCTGGAATTTTCTTAACTAATTATCCAACATGAAATGTAAACTAACTAGTTGGTATGAATATCTTGTGTTATCAATTGAAACGTGTTAACCAAGAAAAGTTTATGAGAAAATTGCCCAGCTCAGGAATTTAATAAAACATTTAATAGTACTTGTTAACTAAATTTCTGCATAAAAATAAATTAATAAACCTTCTAAATTAATATTACATTCAACTGAATATATATATATATACAATAAATACTAAATATAACAATACTATAAACAAATACAAAGAACGCTTTATATATATCTTTATATTACGTCACGGATAGTCTGCAAGCTGTCGCAGCACATCGAATCAGCTAAATATGGACAGGTTCGTCAAAGACTACTTTAGATACAATCTTTGGAAAACTCTTAACTATTTGTTACCGTAAATTCATTAGTTTCGAAGAATCCCACTATTTTATAAGAGAGGGCAAGTGAGGCCCAGGCCAGAGAAATAATTGAGACCCTATGACCATACTTTTTCACAGTTTATTTGTAATTTTTGTGTTTCCTTATGTATTTCTTTGAACTTATTTATTACTCATTTTTATTTAGGTAGGTATAAAGAAAGGAAAATAACACTATGTTTATCAATTGTATTTTTTTATTATAACAAAACATTTCAAAACACTATCAGTATAACAAATATGCAATAGAGCCAATGATTGGACCACAAATAATTCATATTAATTTCACTTGAAGAGAAAATAAATATAACTACTGTAGACTTGTTAATTATTATTTAATTTTCTGGCATAAGTGACAGACTACTGGAAAAAAGACATACAACGTGTTTCAGCAACCCAAACTAAAGTTAAAAAATATGCGAAATTAACGTATATTGGTTTAATGCCCTTTTAACTAAGGAAGTTGAAGTAAAAATAGAAATTGAGAGCAAGGGGCATAATTTTTGTCATATTGCATTACATTTTTACATTTTTTATTTATTCAACAAAAATGCTTTTCTAGTTTTTTTCTCTGCAAATGCATTAATTATTGATGAAAAATCTAGCTTGCATCAATATCACAGTTGATATTAAGTGTGGCAAGCCCATTCAAACGCTCCTGTCCCATAGTTGAACGGTGATAGTTCTTTACCTGCTTCAATACGTTGAAGGCGCGTTCACATGAAGCCACAGATACAGGCAAACTGACAAAAATACGCGATGCAATTGTGATATTAGAAAATATGTCAGTGATTCCGAGTTAAAGTATTACTTGAAAAAGATCCTTTGAATTGCAATCCAATTTGAAGTTTTCCGAATATATTCGTTTGAGGAAGATTAATTCGTCATAGAATTCTTTTGAGATTTCCATATTGTATTTTTGCTGAAATTGTTCACCTGCAGAAAATAGATCTTCATTACTCAGATTCTTGAAATGCCAAAGGAACCCAAAGGGGTTACAAATAAATCGTAGTGACGCAAATCGACGTATAATCTGCTACTAGTTTGGTCTTCTTCAGGATTGAGTCCAACTGTTCACGAATCTGTTGAATATCATTGATAAGTCTTTCAGTATTGTCTTTCTCAACATCAAGGGTAGTATTGCATGCTTCAATTATCAGATTAGTATGGTGGATCATTGTAAGTAGCTTTAACCACAATTATGACATGAGAATACATTCAAATTTGCATGTTTATTGCATGTTAATATACAAGGCGGTCTCAATTATAAGAAATACGAACTACTAGATCTAAGTAACAAAACAAACGCTTCAGCAATAACTATTAACGAAAGTTTACTAAATAGTAACTCTAATTTCCGCCTTCCTAACTATAAAATCATTTCTAAACCTAAAAGTACACACACCAGAGGTATTGCTATATTATGCGATAATAATCTCGACTTAACTCTCATCAACCACAACACTCCCACTTATCACGAGCACATTCTTTGTAAAATCAAAACTCCATCCCTACCTGATTTCACACTCATAGCCATTTATATGTCACCCCATACAACTCCTGACATTACCTTTCTAAATACTATTATGTTAAATTTTAACAATGTCATTATCCTCGGATACCTCAATGCTTCGCACCCCTTACTTCAAGGATACACCACAAACACTTCCGGTAGGATTATCGCTAACTTCACAAGAATATATAACCTAACTGTTATTAATGACAACTCTCCTACCCACACACCACAACTGAACACAAAGCATCATCGACCTTGCTATAGTCGGAGGATACCATAATCCTCTCTCATTTAAAATCAGTAACCCAAACTGGTCAATACCTAACAGTCAAGTCCAGCACCATTCAAACATCCCCAATTTTAATATAGTTAACTGTACCACATTCAAACAATATTTAGACAACAACTTACCCGACCCCGTAACGTATGCTAACTCCGAAGAGGATATCGAGTATTACTACCATAATATCACATAAGCCATAAGCAAAACCATAGACAAGTTAGTTCCGAAAAACTCCACTAAAACCACGCCCAATCACTGGTCATTAACTCCCGAAATACATAAACTCATAATATCCAGACGCAAGCTCCGTAAATAATTCATCGACACCAGAAATCCTGCTATAAAAACCCAAATCAACTCTGTCAAAAACAAAATAGAAAAGCTAATTAAAATTCAACAACGCGACAATTGGAACAACTTTTGCAACAAGCTCGATGACCTTAAACCAAACCCTTCTACCTTCTGGAAAACTTTTAAAAGCATATGCCGTGAAAATAGTGATACTGGCAACATATCATATAATAACCTCACAGCCTCTACTGATGAACAAAAATCAGAACTTTTTGCACACTATTTAGAGAAAACATTTGTTACCCCACAGGACGACAGATTCAGTAGTAAACACCAGGACAAGATCAACTTCTTTATCAACGCTAACACTGCATCCTTTTCCACCTCTTTCCCGGTCAACACACTCCAGCATCACACTCCGAATTCACCTCAAAATATATCTACCCCTATAACCATACGTGAAGTCAAAATTCACCTGAAAAACCTCAAAAATAAAGCTCGGTGATGACAAAATCCCCAACGTAGTTTTAAAAAACGCATCCCCCAAACTTCTGACACATCTCACTAACTTATACAATCTATCTCTTTTCTCGGGTTATCACCCCAATCCATAGGAGTCAGCACTCATCACGGTTATCTCTAAAAAAGGCACCCAGTCAATAAATCCAAGTGATTTCAGACCCATAAGCTTAATTAACTGCACTGGAAAACTTCTAGAGAAAATTATAACGACAAGGTTATTATGGATGCTAGAAAACAACAATACATTATCACACATCTAGAATGCGGGACGCAAAAACAGACAGACTGCTGACCACCTCGTTTGATTAATTGAAACCACGTTTACTGGATTTAATATACTACAGGCCACTATTGCCACATTCTTAGACGTACAGAAAGCTTTTGACACTGTCTGGCACAACGGGCTTAAGTACAAGTTAATAAAACACAAAATACCCACGACATTCACAAAATGGATTTCTAACTTCTTACACAATAGATCAGCGAAAGTTAAAATCAACACTTCAGTCTCACAACCCTTCACGTTTAACGCAGGTGTACCGCAGGGGTCTGTCTTAAGCCCTCTGCTGTATACACTCTTCGTTAATGACCTACCGCAGCCAACCACGCCTCTCACGCACGCCTCACAATACGCCGACGATATAGCCCTATGGAGCACCTCCTGGGACCCTCCACTAGCGGCAAAGAAAATTCAAACAGCCCTTGACAAAATCACACAGTGGTGCAACAAATGGAGGATAATACTTAATCCCACTAAAACCCAGGCAATCATACTCTACCGTAGATTAAACAAAAGACTCAAGCGTGTCAAGCTAGCTAAATTAAACCTCTACAATAACACGATCTCATTCAATAAATTCGCCAAATTCCTAGGAATAACCATAAACACTAAATTAACTTGGCACACGCATTTTAAGGAATATGCAAGAAAATTAAAACAAGAATAGCCAACCTCCACAAAATCAGTCACCACGCCCACGGATGCAGACCACAAATAATCATGTACATTTACAAAACATTTATCAGACCATTAATAGATTATGGCGCAATGATTACATGTAACATGAATAATAACCAACAGCAGATTTTACAAAAACTGCAAAACAAAGTAATACGTCTCGCCTACCGCATCCCTCACTACACACCCGCGTGCTACGTTGAGAAACACACATCACTACACACTACACAAGACCGCATTTTTAAATTCTCCGCTAAATACTACAAAAAAGCCATCCACCGAAATTCACTCACAGCCGAATTTCATAAAATTGCCGCCACCCCAAACCATGGTGCAAATACCTGTCCCCATATAACATGATACACAAATACCTATCCCCATATAACATGATACACAACACCACTACCACACCTCCATGATTCACAGAACTACTTATAACATATTATATTCTTCGCATAACCATTTCACTGTTCAGTATCTTTCCAGGTCTTCAACCCGTCAATAGATCTTCACGTGGGTACTAGTCGGGCTTCTATTTGGTCCAGACTAGTGAAAGTGGGTTTTCTCGGGGTACTCCCGTTTCCCCCCACATAAAACTCTTTGGCATTGGATCTATAGATCCCAGCCTTAGCACTTGGATCCATTGATCCCCGCCAGGCCCTTTAAAGGCCTGTTTGCTTCATTTTGTTTCGATAACTTGTCAAAATCGGCTGCCGACTTGCTCCTTCTTCCAAGATCAACCGGCCTCTGCTACTTGCCTTCACTTCCGCCCCCTTGCCTCACCATCATACATATATATACGGAAATATATATATATATATGTAATTATTATTATTATTTTATTGATTAATTAATTAATTA
>NW_013667969.1:182010-195548 GCF_000517525.1 Limulus polyphemus | reverse complement strand
AGTCTATCATACCATGGGGATGTCTATAACCCCGATAAGAGTCTGTATCTTTTATCCTAACTAGTCTATCATACCATAAGGATGTCTAACCCCGATAAGAGTCTGTATCTTTTATCCTAACTAGTCTATCATACCATGGGGATGTCTATAACCCCGATAAGAGTCTGTATCTTTTATCCTAACTAGTCTATCATACCATGGGGATGTCTATAACCCCGATAAGAGTCTGTATCTTTTATCCTAACTAATCTACTTTACAATGAGAATATCTGTAACCACAATAAAAGCCTGTATCTTTTACCATAACTAATCCACTTTACCATGAGGATATCTGTAACCACATTAAAAGCCTGTATCTTTTACCATAACTAATCCACTTTACCATGAGGATATCTGTAACCACAATAAAAGTCTGTATCTTTTACCCTAACTAATCCACTTTACCATGAGGATATCTGTAACCACAATAAAAGCCTGTATCTTTTACCCTAACTAATCCACTTTACCATAAGGATATCTGTAACCACAATAAAAGCCTGTATCTTTTACCCTAACTAATCCACTTTACCATGAGGATATCTGTAACCACATTAAAAGTCTGTATCTTTTACCCTAACTAATCCACTTTACCATGAGGATATCTATACCACAATAAAAGCCTGCATCTTTTACCCTAACTAATCTACTTTACCATGAGGATATCTATAACCACAACTAATGCTTATCTCTTTTATCTTACAATAAGAGTTTCGAATGGAAACTTTTTTTTACCTTTACCATAATAATTTATAACAAAAATATCTTATTTTCACCTTAACTAGTCTATTTCACAATCACAGCTTCTCTGTTTAGTTCTAGTTCCTGTCACTACATAATACCAATTCATGTTAGCCAGCTGGTAGCACTGCAATAAGCCTAGGGGCTTATAACGCTAAAAACCGGGTTTCGGTAGGCACAACAGAGATAGCTCATTAGTGTAGCTTTAGGCTTAACAACGAACAATCTTTACGTTAGCATTACTAAGAATTACCAAGCCAATTTTCCGCTCTCTTGAAACTTTAATGAAGTTTTCTCTATCATTGTTATTCCCAAGTCATTTTTGCCATTTTGAAAACACTGTTGCTGCACCTATTTGCTCCCGTGACATGTAAGTCCTAAAACGATTTTTTCTACCAATGTGGTATTTTATTCTAAAGGTTTAAACAGTTGTTTAAAAAGCTTTCACCTCATCTGGCTATTAATAACACATTTCTTTGCTTATTATAACAAAATATTTGAACTGTCTTTTGCAAAAAATATCAAATACGTACATCAATCAATCCAGAGACCACCATTGGTCTGATACTAATAATAGCCTGACTTGTATGTACTTTTATCCCGTTAGCAACGTTGGAAATATTTCAACTCCAGCACAGTGTGCTATTTTTCTCTCTCTCAAAGTCGTACGAAATTAAGCCTATTTACCACATATTAATTATTGTTTTTGAGGACTAATGATTACCTATTGCATCTTTCTTTCACTTTGTTGTTCTCAGCTTTTCCTTGTTTTAACTTCTTTCATTAATGAGAACTATTAACACTCCATTAGGGTTAAGTTTTCTCTATTAAAACCACGGTGTAATTAAGAGTAGACAGACGAAGCGTTGTGTAGCGTCCTTCTCTGAAGACTGTTTCAAGCCGATATCCCATCAGTTCATTGACATTTCAAACTGACGTGTCACGTGCTTGTTCTTTCTAATGGTGAAATAGGTAGATACAAGTGGCTATTTTTAGGAACATGATATTTTTATATTGCGTGTGTCATTAACCAAGGTTGTTATACATAATAAAGATGTAGCTGATTTTAACTAAAGCTTTACACGCATTCTCACTCGACTCTTTCGGCGGATCCCATTTCATTTAAGGAGTAGGAAAGTAACAAAATGAAAATGTTTAAGCGGACAACTTTTATTTTAAATCCACATAATCATAAAACTCGTGCAGAAAGTTATCACTATCTAACTATTGTTTCAATCCTGTTTAGTACGTAACTTTTTTCCAAAAAGTTTTTTTTAATAAAAATGATTTCAAAAAGCATTTTCGCAACGTCACCAGTTCCAGTTCAATTATTATACTTTTTTCTTTTGTTTCCCAAGTTTAATTCACAGTGTTGATCCATTGATCACATTGGGACTGTGTTTAAGTGTCAAGTACAAGGAACTTTCTACTTATGATGTTTGTACTTAGAACTGAAAAATCCGGGACAGCTAATCGAAAAATTAAAATGTAATTACGATACATATATAAGTTCTAAAATCATAGTTTTTACTCTTGTGACCTCATCATGCCTAGGTGTCCTTCCGGGCGCGTTATCCACCCTTCGGTAGGGGCTATGTCATATAGATAAATGTGAGAGCCGTGAATGTTTACGCTCTGGAGAAAGTCACCCCTGCCATGTTTGTTCCTGCTAGCTCCAAATCTGTGGGACAAACAAATTCACAAACACACAGCGTGAATTAATACAGCATGAAAACCTAAACAAGCAAAGATTAAAAAAAAGAAAGAAAAAAGAGCCCGGTATTAAAAGAAAACAAAAAAGCCGATATACTCATATGCTGAAAGAAGTGACAAATAAAACTGAATCCAAACACTATCTGAACTGATATTTCTAACTGAATGTAGATTGTTGGAACGACACTTATCTTTTATAATCTTCTTCCAAAAATACAAATATTGATTGAGAAAGATTCAATATGCGTCATCGTACTTTTACATTTGTGTTACTAATCGGTTTTTCTAGAAATTTCTAGATTTTATCCTAGCTGAAAATAACAAAAACAAAGACTGGTGCAGTATTATATTTTAGGTTTTTGTAACAGTTATATCAGTATAGTGACCAAGTCTGTTCTGCTTTTGTTGTGATAAAATAAGTTGTGTTTGTAACTAAAACCTATATCGTTTTATATAAGTATTTTGTTTTGGAAACTGAGTTGGTTTCTGGAAATATGGTGTTGGGTTTCGTCTTTATCTCATGTTGTTTGTTTCACTGTAACATTAACGGGAAATCGAGCCATTAATTGAATATATTTATACATTCTGGTGTTAATAATAATTAACGGGTCATACATCTAGTGTTAATAATAATTAAGGGGTCATACTTCTAGTGCTAATAATAATTAACGGGTCATACTTCTAGTGTTAATAATAATTAACGGGTCATACTTCTAGTGTTAATAATAATTAATGGGTCATACTTATAGTGTTAATAATAATTAACGGGTCATACTTTTGGTGTTAATAATAATTAACGGGTCATACTTCTGGTGTTAATAATAATTAACGGGTCATACTTTTGGTGTTAATAATAATTAATGGGTCATACTTCTGGTGTTAATAATAATTAATGGGTCATACTTTCAAAGAAGTTTTTGAATCTTTCTACTTTCTGTCTTTTGGAATAACATTCAAAGTGATTTTCGTGTCGTGTGGTATTTGTCTCATTAAATAACAGCGACATGTAAGTACGGTACGATTGATAATCGCCCTTAAATAAATAACAGCGATATGTAAGTACGGTACGATTGATAATCGCCCTTATATACCAGTAATGTCATAACAGCGATATGTAAGTACGGTACGATTGATAATCGCCCTTATATACCAGTAATGTCATAACAGCGATATGTAAGTACGGTACGATTGATAATCGCCCTTATATACAAATTATCAATCGTATCGTACTTACATATCGCTGTTATGACATTACTGCCCTTATATACAAGTAATGTCAGAGCGGGTATGGAACTTTTTTCAATGAACTACACAAATGGTCATATCCGATATGCTTATATAGGGTTTCGATTAATGCTGTTGGCTATTTTAATTATCCTATCAAAACATTAACAAAATGATGACTTACGGGGAGTCGCCTGGTGTGGAAGAGAAGCGGCTGATCCCCAACCTCGAGATGGAGCCCCAAATGGCAGTTTCCGTGTGACAGTTCTATTCAGGCCAGACAAACTTATATACGCAAACTATGCCATAGAACAGATCCCTCAGCTGAATTGAGGGGCCCACGCCCTCCCCCAAGCCTTATATGAAATGTCTCTTCTGTGTTTGTTTGTTTTGTTCATGGTTGCCGACTGAACCGGCTACCCTGATATACACTTCTTGACTTACAAAAATGACGAACACTCCCAAACCAGTTAGGGTTAAGGTCGTTACCGAGAAGAGGAGTTGATAGTCCAGAAATAATTCAAATTTAAGTGTATCTCACCTTTTATTTATAAAAGGCTCTACGTACTCAGATTCTAGAACAAATAATCAAAGAATACCGTTTTAAAATCAACAGAAAAAAATGTATATATATATTCACAAAGTAAGAAACAAAAACCTACTTTTTCCTACATTTATTTTATAAATGTAATTTTTTGATGATGAAGCAGGCTACTGCAAATCTAAAACATACTAACAAATTTATGTATTCGTTCTATTTAAACAATTCATCATAATAACCAGTAGATAAATCTTTTCATAATTCTGTATTTACGTGTAACATTATTTATTATGCAGAAGTATGTTTATTTGGGAGCAAAGCCACACTGGGCTACCTGCTGTGTACACCCGCGGGGAATCAAACCCCGGATTTTAGCGTTGTAAATCCTTAGACTCGCCGCTGTCCCACAGAAGATCATGATTAGAGATTAATGTTCTAAAGATGTTTAATCCGCGCTGAAGTCAAACATAACATTTAATTAGGATCCCTCTAAAAGTTTGTAAGTAAACAGCAACAGCTGTAGGTGTTATTTGGAAACGTTTAGGGTTTATTAGTATTTCTTTAAGACTGTTACTAAAATGTGAATTTGTTTTTTGTTGTTGTTCGTTTTTGAAAGAGTTGCACTGCTGTGTAATAGTAAGTTCGCTTCTGCAACCTTAGAAATTATTTTGGGTTATTAAAACCCATATCAATTTGTATAATTTCCAACAACACACCTGTTATTCATTATTTAAAACACCTAAATAAGAATGAATTTCAAGAAAAGTGGGCTGTAGTGAATCAAAATATCGGTGAGGAGAGCGAATGCCCACTCCTACACTCCAGGCAGACGAAGTCTATTAAAACCTAAAATCTGAAGAACAAAGTAATCGCTGAAGGTATTGAGACGTTTGATTTTATAGCAGTATGTAGAAAAAAGTATCTATTCACGCACGTACGCAAGAGGGGGGGGGTTCGCCCGAACCCCAATTTTTGGGATGTACAAACATTATTTATATAGTTATAGCGCAACTGTTTATGGTGTTAACGTTTTGGATATTTGTGGATTTTATGTGAACAGACATGCAACTGTTTAAGCTATATTTCATATAAAATTGCTTCCAGCACCTATTTTCTAAAAATGTTCTGGGGACGTGAACTCAGACCCCCACAAATAAGAACCCCACTTTCAAACATGCCTACTCTTAATGATCGTTAAAAAGATGTCTAGAATCCAGCACTACATTCCTGATCATATTTTTTTTCTACCAGTGACTTCGTTAATCCTAATAATTATCTTGGATATATTTACGATATATTACCAAAAAATACCGGACAGAACAACTCAAAATAAGATCTGCTGGATTGGTCATGACATCACAGCCTTGAATCTGTTATAATAATACTTAGTTTTTGTCTGTCCTGAAAATGCGCGCGCACTTCATATCAACTGATGTAAGTATACTTTTGTAGATATTTTGTACAACCTATTAAAAGCTTATCAACGTTTTTAAAAAGCTCTAACGTTAGGTCGTAGAATAACAGTATAAGTCTATTTATTGATAGTATTAAGTACGGTAAAGTTTAGCCCTAACTAAACTAAAGCGAAAAAAGCATATTTTAGTTGGTTTAAACTTGGTTCATGTAAATATAATATTCAAAATAGTAATTCGTGTCTTGTGACATCCAACATAATGATTTACTCTCTCTACTGAAACAGTTCTATGTCAAAGGACCATATTTCATTCACCATGATAGGGAACCATATCCAGAAATAGTTTGATATAATTCACGTCCAGAATCTGCCTTGACTAGCCCAAAAACCCAATCCGACAGTTTGGGACGTTTTCGAACGCTTTCCGAGGAACATGAAAAACAGGTTCAGAAATCTTACTTAGGAGTGAAGTTCTAACAGTTTTAAATTACAGTAACTTTTGATAAAAGTTATCAGCCCATGCTACACATCTATATAGGGGCTAACTACTAGCCTAATCTAAATTTACAATAACCACTTTAAGCCATTACTGAAACATTAATATTTATCACTTAGTAAATTACATCATACAATGTTTTCATACAAGTAAGCACAGTTAAAAAGTAGGAATATTTCATTTCAAAATTCCGACTCTCATCTTCCTCCGGTGTTTTACTTTAGAAGCTGTTGAAAAGTGTTCTTGGATTGTGGAACTATTTAAAGAATGTTAGATTAAAAAACGTGTTTTCTACTGGTAAGAACTGGTTAATTCGATGTTTTACAGCTTGGGGAGTGTAATTGATTTGGAAAATGTATTATTTTATTACTTTTTTTAACTAACGTTTTGCATTGAAGCTACGTTGTTTCCAATGTACTGTTACGTCTCCGTTTGTTAATTAACTTTCCGTAACTTCGTTCCGACGAAACTTTAGCGACACAAGTTATTTACTTAATAAAACTGGTTTATTCTTTCCAAATACAACTTTACCGATACACTCAACTTCAACAATCGCGCTAAACAAACGCTATAACAACGAACGTGCTCAATAATACTTCTGACTGCAGATCAATTACTCACTGTCTACACACACATTACATTCCGTTTCCGTCACATTGTCACCCTCTTTTATATACCAGTCTACCCTCTATCTAGTAAATACTAGAGCATTCGCCAAAGTACAGGATAGTTCTAGAAAGTAGAGGGCGCCACACCAGTCACGTGACCTCGATGACGCAACAGTACTGTATCAGTCTACACTTGTGACGTTTCAGGTTTGAGAGGATTATGCAAGGCGTATTTTCTTGTCAATGTACTGTATCAGTGTACACTTGTGACGTTTCAGGTTTGAAAGGATTATGCATGGCGTATTTTCTTGTCAATGTACTGTATCAGTGTACACTTGTGACGTTTCAGGTTTGAGAGGATTATGCATGGCGTATTTTCTTGTCAAAGTACTGTATCAGTCCACACTTGTGACGTTTCATCAGGTTTGAAAGGATTGTGCATGGCGTATTTTCTTGTCAATGTACTGTATCATTCTACACTTGTTACGTTTCAGGTTTGAAAGGATTATGTAACTGATATGATATTAGGAAGCAAAGGTTATTTTTAAGAGGATTAACTTTTATATTTTATTTCGACTATTGAAAGGTCTGAATCTTGCATTTCATGTATAAAAAACAATATCGGAATTACAATTTACAATAAATCACGTAAAATGCTTTTACTATCCTCTTGTCTGTAACAACTATGTATGTAAGATTATAACTGCTATTATTAGTATTATAACTTATATATAAATATGTGAATAATAATAAATTAATAATGTCATTAATGGGGAGCCATAACGAGTAAAAAAATAAAAAGGTGAGGCTTACCATAAAATATTTGGCGTGCAGAGTATGAACATCATTAGCTAGTTTTAGTTTTACGTCCTCCATGTATTTGGAATAGTTTTTAGGCTTGGACTGTCCATCAAGACATTACAAACTGAGTGTGATGAAAATTCTCCTAGGCTTCTGTTCACTCTTAATCGAAGTCACCGTGTAGTAAAGCAACACTACAAAGCCACTCTTGTCATGCATGTGCTATTACAATTCACTAAACATATCGAAGTAAACCCTAATCGGCGACACATATTTACACGCCCTGCTCGTCGTCTGAACTGAATGAGTAAAATTTGCCCTGACCTCTAGCGACCACTTCCTTCAAACGAGTGGTTCGAGAATAGCAGCATTTAACTAAATGTTAATAAGAATTATAACTGATTTGCGTTAGAATTTTGGGAACTTACGTGTTGTGTTACGACTGTCTGTAATATACCCGTCACTGGGCAATGCAACTGGCATATGAAGTTAAAACTGGCTGTAATAATGGAAGTACAGCAACACCGTGAGCCGTTTTTTTTGTTGTTTTTTTTTAATGAATAAATCGATATAGGTATGTAGAAAATGTTTCCACTAACACAAACATACTCATTTTTCGAAACACCACCTACAAAATAACATTAAATCAATAAGAGGTTTTATTTATTTATTTTTTAAATATAAACAAAGCATCTCCATGCAGTCATCCGAACGTTTTAAGTCAGTAAACCAAATTAGCACTTCACGAAACACAAAACAGGTGTCATTGATACTTCTTTAATTTTATGCCGATAGATATTCGTTCAATTACAGTTTTAGGTTATATATTCCGTTAACAAAAATAAATCAAAATCTAAGTAAATATAAATCTTATCTAATGATGTCTCATTAGCCATAGCCATATATGTATTCATATAAAATGTCTTATTAAAATGGTGACTCTAGAAACCGGGTTTCGATACTCATGATGGACAAAGCACAGATAGCTCATTGTGTTACTTTGTGCCTAACTTCAAACAAAACAATTAAAATAGTAATCTATTCTTATAATCATATATACGTATTAAGTTAAATAAGTTGAAGAAAATAAAATTATTTATAAGTACTCTAAAAATTAAAAACAGTAACGTTATACATTCACATCCCATTCTCTAGAAACTGTAAGGCTAAATGCAAGTAAATCTGACACAGTAGCCTCTTTGATTTTGGCGTTTTAACTTTAAAGTTTTAAAAATTCTTACTTAAAAAAAATCAGTTTTGTACACTTTTAAAAGAAAACACCAAAAATTTAATCCCTTTAATTACTAACATTCCGTGTGCAGAACACGTTAATGACAATACTTGTGTCAGTAATGTGAAAAAACAAAACCTGTATTCTAATGGATACATGTGCTAACAAACGAACAAGAGAACAACACCGAATGTTTAATCCATAATCCAACTAATGAATAGATTCTGGTCATTCCTCTGGTATTATCTAAGCAACAAAGTTTTCATGAAGTACAGAAATTGAGTACATTATATTAAAACAACGTTTGAGTCTCATCACGTCGTTACAGTCCATGTCGTCACGTCCAGTCTTGCTCTATTTGATGACTGGGTATCTTGGTAATAGGCCTTCAGCGTAATTTCCATGGCAAAAGGTTCTATAGTAGTGATAATACGTCAAATATTCGCCTCCCTGCATGTTTTCATTTAACCATCTACTGTGCAAGAACGATTATTTTCCAGCACCAGTTTCACACACAATCATTGTGTCTTCTTATGTAATAGCTTGAATGCCCATTTCATTCTCCAGCTGCTGAGGTTTGTGATGGTTGAACAGATATGTCGTGACTTGTGTTGCTTTTTTGAGACAAAGATTCATCTTTATTATGTTACGTATTATTTCCTGTGTCATGTGGACGGCTTCTACGACTGACTTTTGTATTCATGGATTCCTATTGTAACAAAATACAACACTTTACTTACCACGACTAGGATACGACTTGTTACGGATTTCTTTCGGATGGTCCCGAGTTCTCAAAATGGTTCAAATTTCAATGCCATTAAATACAATGGGTGTCTTCATCTTAAAAATTATAATTCCCAGCTCTGAACACATCTTTATGATCTGAGTTTATGGATATTTTGTGTTGAAAAAAGGCTGTTACATATCCTTCCCAAAAGCGATCACTTTTTAGTGACATCGTACTATCTACATCAAGTCAAACGATGTTAGAATGTAGTCTTGGTATATGTCGTTCTTCGGCAACTTTATATCAGCTGTGGTTGTCATGTGACGTGGTGATTTGCATATTCAAAATCATCTTAATATAACATACCTAAACCTCTGTACTTATGGAATATAACATAATGGCAAAAACTGAAAACCCTTATTAAATAATCTTAACTAAAGGAATTTCACTGCTGGGTTGAGTTGTGACAGTTGAGTCACAAAGAAAGAGACAAGACTTTATTAGTTTCCCTAAGCTTCATTCACAGGCAGTGACGCTCGCATTTTTTGTGCAGTAGGTCGAGACAGAGACATTCTCCATCTTTCTCTTGCTATCAGGTGGACACATTGTATGGATGTGCCCTTGCAGCCCACAACTGTAGCAAATGATCGGGTCCTGCCACCCAAAGTAACATTTGGGGAATGTATTAACAGTTCCTATATAGTGGTGTGAACATCATGGATGGGCCTGGATAACCCTGCCCTGTGGCTGAATACCAGCCTGTTCTCATTCCAGTACCTTTTGATATTGGTTGTGGCTTTTCTTCTTATTCGAGGACGAGCTTGGCATTGGACACCACTATGGGTTGCATGAGTTATTTTCAAAGGAGTCTTTACAACTTCTGCCATCAGCTTGCTTTTTTTCTGACAATGCTTGGTCTGAGGTGACTACCTCAAATCTAATTGCTGCTGACACCACCTCTGTTATGGTACAGATGTCATAAATACCCAAATAATGGCACATTACCTTACTCAGAAGTCCCTTGACGAACTTGTTGACTAGGATGCCTTCACTATCCACACTCGCCATTCCATGGTATGCCTTACCATGCAGGTGGTGCAGATCATTGGTGAAGGCACCAAAGGTCTCAATGGGACCTTGTCAGCAAGCCTTAACTTTAGCATAGTCAGTGGCTTGTTTTTCGAATAATCAAATCATCAGCACAACATGGCCATGAAATTATTCCAGTTAGCCAGAAGCTCTTCCTGTAAATGCTCAACAGCATTGAAAACTGGACTATCTAGACACAGTAACAGACATTGTATCATATATTTCAGTGCCAGTGGTTCTAGATAATTACTTATGAAGGAAGTGATCCAGGTTCTCCTTTGCTGCTCCCTTGAATATGGGAAGGAGGATCTGCTTTACATCTACATGTGTGCACATGATCTTGACATGGGTCTCTCGTAGATTACCCTGTAGCATGTTTCGAACTTGGCTGTCTGGTATGAAGATATGTTCTCGAGATTTTAGGGTCCTGTAGTTCATCAGTCAAATGATTGCCGACTTGAGATTGTGGGATTATTGAAAGGCGAGATGCCTCAGCAACTTACCCTCTTCTTGGAGAGGGTTTTGCCAGTTCCATCTTTCATCCACATATGGTGGAGGCACTCGTTGCATCGCTGGATGGTGATGCAGGTCACTGAGGTGAACTTTGTCCACCCCTGGTGTATTTTTTCTTGGATGTACCACGTTCTTCCTCTACTTTATAACGAAGGATCTCGTGCTGTACCATCATGTTTACTTTCTTCAGTGTTGACCCTTGGTGGGGTAGGATGCCTTCCTTTGTGAAGAAGCTTTCGTGACCTTCACCAATTATCATCCAAACATACTGGATCTCATGATCTCACTGATTGGTTAAACACTTCCAGTGAGCAGCTAACATCCACCACAGGTTCCCCATGACTCATTAGCTCATCTATCAACCTCTTCTCTGAGAGGTTTTCTAACCCAAACATCCTTATTAGCGAGTGCCTGCTGACTCAATAGCTGGTGGAGGTGAAGCTCGTCGGTCACCATGTTTTGTCTCATTCCCAAGAGAGGAGGTGACCAGGTTAGGGGACTCTGATCCACTGAGAGCATTAGCCATGGGGTCTCAGATTCCATGACTTACCCACTGATCTCTCTGTGATGCTCTATTGCTTAGGGTCCACTATCATTGCTTTGTCTCAGGGAAAGGGCTTCATAAGGCTCTTTTCTTATTTCATACTGTTCTCATCGCCTCCCCCAAGCACCAGGTTGAAAGGAGAAAACCTCTAGGGGTCTTTGCAGCATCAGCAAAAATCCAACTAAAAGATGAGAACTTCCTCAGGATTCTACCAACCTACTTGAGGACACACTTGCCTCAGCCAGCAGCTCATCATTCCCAAGTTATACACTTCCCCTGGTGCAGAAACTGCTATGTCTGTAGTTTGTCTGATGTACTCCCCGAGTTCTTACTTGCTTGTGGATGTTTCACTCTTTCTGTTGGTACTTTACACCCGCAACCAGGAAATCCTGGCCACTGTTTCAATATTCACCTTTTTCTCTACTCTGCTGTATCTCGCCGATGATCAGCAAAGATACGCTAACAGTGTTCCATCTTATTTTTCTTTGTAGTTGGTTGACTACAAACTCTTCTGAGCATTACTTTTCTGTCTAGCACTTTTTTGAATAACTATTGGCACATATACTCTTGCCTTACGTTTGGACATGGTATTGCTGAAACTGTAGACGTATGTCTTCCACATGAAGCTATTATAAACTAATTTGTAGATGGCCTGATGTACGGTGCCTGCCAGCTTTCTGCATGCACACAACTTAGAGAGAACATTGCCTTCTAATAACTGCTGGCCTTTTGATATCGGGTTTGGATGTATATTTTCCAACAAGTTGTTACACAAATTTAATGACTCACAGTTAACAATACAAATAAACAATGCTCCACTAGCACAATACACAAAATAAAATACAACGGGTAAGACCCGGTAAGTACTCATTTGTGCTATAAATAGTGAGTGTAGGCCCAGTAAGAGCTAATGAAGACTTTGATAGAAAAACATTCCTCTTGGTCCGTGTGCCCTCCCTAAAAGTTAAACTCTGAAACGAAACAACTAAATAAATAAATAAAAACTAGGTTAAGCTACTTTACTTTAATCAATGCAAAATACATCAGAATTGTGAATATCAATATCACTAACTTTATTTTAAAATGACCCTACAATATAGAAGCCAACGCTCCACTAAATATGCTTCCCACTTTAAATGAAGCAAACTCTAATACTCGTTCACGTATAGCGAACATAAACAACTCTGAAAGTAACCAAATTAAGCTTAACTTCGTTCAGTTTCTGTAAACGCCCAACACTGCACCACAACTTCGGGTCTTCTCCTGAAATGAAATAATGTTACGACAGCGGAGGTCACGTGACGCTAGTAACACGTCACGCGCTTCTAGAACGTCCCTGAAGCCTAGGGAGGTTACTAGATTTCGGTATTCTTGTACATATAAGACGGTCAAGACGTGACGGCAAGAATGGGTAATTGAACTGCGGACAGAGAGAGACGTATTGTTGAGTCGAGCACGTGAGACGTTCGTTGTGAATTATAGCGTTTGTTATAGAGTGACTGGAAATTAAGTGTATTGCAAAGTTGTATTCAGAAAGAATAAACCAGTTTTATTTAAGAAAGGACTTGTATCACTAAAGTTTCTTCGGAAAGAATTTTTACGAAAAATTAACTAACGACCGGAGACATAACAAATTGGTGTCAGAGAGTGGGACAAAAAAAATGGAAACGAGAAGCGGCAAATCAAACTACAGCTTATCAGATTTGATGGCAGCAATACAAGAACAGCAAAAGAAACAAGAAGAACGAGAAGAGAAACAAGAAGAGAAATTACAGCAGTTCTTGGAGGAAAAAGAAAAGAAACAAAAAGAGAAATTACAGCAGTTGTTAGAGGAAAAAGAAAAGAAACAGGAAGAACGAG